>NC_039368.1:95903131-95922566 GCF_003573695.1 Papaver somniferum | reverse complement strand
TAAACACCACCGTTGGTAATTTAATATGATTTAAATTTTGAGTCTGCATAAAATTCTAATATGTCTTAATAGTCTTTAGATTTTATTATTAATTAATAAGTATCTTATTCATATGCAAATTTATTCTCCTTTTAGTCTAATTTTGTTCTAAGCGCAAGTACTATAAATATCGTTTCATGTGTATAATTTAGTAATTTAGTGAATCATTTATTGGACTAAAGATAATCTAGGTATAAGATCGTTAACAAGTTTAGTCTTTAGTTTATGCCTTACATAACCGTAAGTTCTTAATCCTACCTAATAAGTCTTATATTATCCATCTGGTTTGAACGCAAAAGACCTAGTTCTAATTCGTTATTAGTTAACTTTGCAAAACTTAATCGTACATAGGAACTAATAATTTTTCGTAGCTATTTAATCCTAATCATTATTTTATCGCTATATATTTGTTATTGAGATTTTAATTTAAATTATGCTCAGTATAATACTAGTTTAAATTCTAACAGTTTAAGTTCGTCACACTAATTTTCCATTTCAAAAGATGATTGAATCTATTTATGAAGAAGGATCCTATTCATATACGAATTCATTTTCTTTTAATTCTAGTATTACACTAAGCATCTGAATACTATCATTATTACTTCATGAATACTGATTTCATTTTAAAGATTTACTGGACTGAATATAATTTCGACACAAGATAACTAACAAATTGAGTCTTTTTATTTTATATATTATATCCTCGCTTTCTTAAGTCTAACGCCTAATAAGTATTAGGTTAATTGTCTAGTTTAAACGCGAAACATATATCTCTAATTTATAATTAGTTTAATTTACAAAACTTAATTGTAAGTAAGCTTTATCAATTTTCCATAATTACTTAATCATAATTATTATTTTTATCGTTATATATCCTAATTAAAATTTTAGCTAAGTTTAATATGGTACTAATCCACAAACGCTAGCATTATGTTATTAATATTATTACTATTATTGTCATCTATAATCACTATGATAATATTTTGTTATTAACGTTGATGGTCGAACTATTATTCTAACTACTCTACAAATATTATTGAGTCCTAAAAATATTGTTAACATTTATGTAATTATAATTTGTTTACTTTACATAAGTCAATGTGTTTAGTAAATTTCCGTGTGACTTACAAGTCCTATCAATAATACTAATCTCACTATTATTATAGTATTAGATTGTCTACGTGTTCATACTTTTTGGATCAATTATTCTCAAATCCTTATGAGCTAAAGTTATTGGTGTACCCTACAATTTTTACCATATACATACAACTAAGCAAACAAATCAATCAATTTTAATCATTGATAGTTTGTAGTGATTAAGATTTATCTCACAACCCAACCCAGTTCTAAACTAATCTATTTCACTAACTGGCACTGGCTTTTCCTAATGTTTCCCATATAAGATCTAGTAGTGAGCTCTGATACCAACACTGTAGCGCCCCCTAAGCTACCAGCTGACTAATCCAAGAGATTATCTAAATAAAGAAGCACTACGAATCTAAACCATTTACTCAAACTTTCAATTAAGAAATCTGCTACAAAAACTTAACCCAAAACTAACCCCACTCAGAAATATATATACAAGAACTCATCTCAAATGATACATGTACAATAGTCATTTGGTTTACAAATAATATATACAATATAATAAACATAGCCGAAGTAATCTAATAAACGGACTCAACTCCTTGAAGCTTCCGCTGCGCAACTCTGATCTGTCTCTGAAACTGAAAGTGGGAATGGGTGAGCACATCATCCCTAAAAGGGGTGCCCCGCAGGAATTAACATTTAACTTCCATGTAATCATTGAAAATGATTTGAAAACAATTCATGTTTTTCCTAAACGTTAAAGCGCAATCAATTTCACATAGGTAAAAGATCATGTATATGAAACTAACTCCTTCCAAACAATATATAATAATGGTGACTCGTCCCGCACCTAGATAGCTATATGGTGACTTGTCCCGCACCTAGTGATTGCATAAAAGCTCGAATTCATGTAGATAGAAATGAATGAGCAGTATCCTATATACCACAGATGGAAATTCTCATTCCAAACAATAAAATGAAAATTCTTATTTCCCAAACAATTCATAAAGATAAACAAAGCATTACAATTCTTTTCCAAGCAATGGAAAGGTTAAAAGAAATAACAGAACTTTCGAATAATCAAGTTAAACAAGGCAGGGAAAGCACAACCAGAAAATGCATGAATTTGTTAAACATAAACTTTGGTAAAAGAAAACAACAATAATCACAAAAGAGTTAAAAGTATTCCCACCTCTTTTGATGACAAGCCACTCCTACCTCGAGATCCACGATCCACTGGTTCATCCTTTGAATCGATCGTTGTTAATAAACACTAACTGTTAATCACACAAGAAGTCTAAGAATCTAGCCATCATGGCTCACACAAGAATCATAAAGTTATATCTAATGGTTCTAAGCCCAAGTCCACTAAACCATCCCATTAACCTAAGGCATGGTCCAAATGAGTCTATTAACGGTCACTGACGGTCAAATGGGTTAACTAACAGTCTACTTCATTCAAAGTCTCTGGTCAAGGTCCAACTTGGTCCACCGAGTCAACTCGGGTCACAACAGGGAACTCAGTGAGTCAACTAGTTCCAACTCAGTCAGATACTTAGTCAGATAAGAACAGATCCGAGTCAGACTAAATAAGTTCAGTTAGACATGCCAAGGGTTCTTGCACAAATGTAACTATAATCTCAGTTCAACTTAAATCTATTCAATTCAATAATATACAAATCTTCCCTTTTAAGACAACTCTAATTCACTTTATATTACAAATACAAGTTACCTTGATCTACAGATGCAGGCTTCCACTAATGCCACTGCTGTAACAAAGTTACAATCTACTTAATCTCATAAATTCTTAAGAAAACTTCATAATGAAATTACAAACACAATTATATCTTAGTTACCTGCAATTGCAACTTTAAGCAAACTTATATCACACACAGCTACATCTTCACTCTTTATTTCATTGTCACTACCTTCACAGACTTACACTGCAACCACATTCCCTTACTCCGTTCACTACAAGCATCCTTACAAACTACACTCTCACATCCTTGACACCAACAACTATTCTCTAAATTTTCACCACAGTACTAGTTAACACCTCATCAGAAATACCATCATTTCCATTCTGCTCTGTTTAACCCAGTCACAACCATCATGACTTAAACTCGGCAACATCACAAATTCCATCCACTTCACATACACAACTACATGACATAGCCTTTCCAATTCCAGCACACACACACATTCAATTCAAGAAGAACCTCACAATTTAACCATTTCTCAATCTAACTCATTCATAACCATAATAACTTCTGCATCTCAACCCAACACCACACAGAGACACTACTTTAGAACAATAATCATTTGCACATACCCCTGCACCTTACAACAACACCACTGTAACTCAGCTCGACCATTTCGTTAGCAACATTTCCCTAAAATCTCAGGTACATTCCATACACACATCCATATTAGTTCTTAATTCAATAACAACTCAAAACTCAGTAATGAAAGTAAACAAACATTACCAAGTTAGCTAAGAAGAATAAGTTACTTCAAAACAGCTACACTCAGGTAATTGAATTCAAGTTCCCCTTCACCTAACTCAATTCATCATCTGACCCCCGCGCTAACAACAATGATCCACAATCTCCAACACCATCTTAAACTCACAGAAACTCTTCAACAAATTCTGAATCCTCAATTTCAAATTCAATCTCAAAACACAACTCTAACTTTATCTCTTTGATTAAGTTACTTGAAGAATCCAACTATCAACTTCAATTCAACAAACCCCTCTATTGATTCAGATTAATTCCCCTTAATACTTTCTCAAATCACGTTCCAAATCAAATTACAGACAAACCCTAATTTCATTAATTTATCGAACTGAGATCTTCTTTGAAATCAAAACCTCAAATTAACTTAATAATATTCTTAATTAGGGTATGTTCCTCGAACCCGTCCTTGGTTTAATTTTAATCATCACTAATCGAAATTCTAAACAGTTAACTCAGAAACCCTAGTTACCATTTATTTTCAATTCAACACCAGAGAATCTTCAACTCCTCAATTCAATAACAACCCCTCGGTTTTTATTCCACCAACTACACTAAATCATCATCAATTCTACATAAACCCCAACTTCAGAAACCCTTTATTTGATTTACAACATCGACTTAATCTTTTTCTTATTCATCGCTAATTGAACTTCCAGTTCATCGTAAGAACCCTAACTCATTTATTCATCTTCGAATCAACTACAGAATAACCCCATGACTTAAATTTAAAACTTAACCCTTGTTTCTTCATCCAACCGTAGTTCTAATTTCCTCTCTTAAATCTTCAGAACCAGAATCATCTCTATAAACCCTAATTTCTGATTAATAACATCAGATTCTTCTTTCCCGAACTCGATAAACATCAACACCATATCCTCATCAACATCAGTAACATATTCTACTTCATCTACTCCATCTCAACGAGTGTATCTCTCTCTCTCTATATATATCATAAACCTTTAATATCTCTCAAACAGACTCTCAATCGCTCGCAGAGGAAGAAGAACGGGGAAGAGGAAAAACAGAAGAAGGAAAAGAAGAAAGAAGAAGAATTGAGAAGAAAAGAACCTCGCGTTTTTAGGGGCCACTCAAAAAGATTTAGGGGCCAACAATAAAACAAAAAAGGTCACCCAAAGGGAAAATGTATCCAGTCCTTATCTCGCGTAATTCGTAATGGCGAAATTATCCTTATATATTCGGAGGATATGATAACATTGTTATCCTCCTATTGTAATCGGAAGCCAAAATATTACCCAGACTTCCGATTGTAGTCGGTGCAGTATTAGAATGATTTCTGTTTCCTTTTTTCCATTTCTTTTTCATTTTTGAGTTGTTAGAGTTATAGAGAAGAATGTGAAGGGAAAAAGGGAAAACCCATTTTATCACTACAAAAATGGATGGATATGAAGAAGAAGGTGAGAATCATGGCGAAGAACAAAATGTTGAGGGTTCACGACCGTTTAGAGAAGACGATTTGGGGTATATGTTGAATGATCCAAACTTTTGTGGAGAGGAAAACCTAGACGACCCTTTCATGGAAGAAAATGGAGAATCGCCTGATATTGAAGCTAACGATGCATGTAAAACACAGGTATTGTGTTAAGAAACTCAAATACTCGATTTGCATGCGTTTGTGTGCTTTTGTAAACAAGAAAAACCGATTATTGCATGCATTGAATGCCATGAACTATCCAGATTCGGTAGATAATTTCTCGAATAAACTTACGAATATAACACACTGAGTACCAAATATGTATATTCGGTAGTTCCAAGATAGTAGTTTACTGCCGAATATGAGAAAAAACCCCAAACTGGTGTTCCAAAAAAATCTTCATTCGGTAGTTATGTAGAGTTATTTACCCCCGAATGGCCCCAAAAACGAATTCCCCAAAAAATTTCAAAACTCAGTATTCTTATCCTTTACAATCGGTAATAGTTTAACATTATTTGACTGCCGAATATAACAGTGGCCTCAAAATAAAATTTCCGAAAACTTGAAAATCGGATGTTTATCGATTAAAGTTATCTCCCGGTTATTTATATTCGGCTGTTTTACTATATATTTTAGCTTCCGATTATATCATTTTTTGCACTCAGTAAACTGTGTACATTCATTTGCATAAATCGGGTGTTTTGGGTAACCGATAGGATTCCGAATATAGTATATTCGGGAGTTTTACTTATTTAATAACCTCCGATTATTGTATAATAATTTGTTGCGTTGAAGAGTTTGTTGATGATTTCTATTTGAGGCCCAACACTTCCCTATACTATGCAAACGATTTGGTATACTCATTACTACTTTTCTTTTTTTTCAAAATTTATATGTTAAATGGTTATTCTTATTAGATTTTTTTTGTTTTATGCACGTTTAGACATTTGGAAGTAAGAAGGAGGCAAATGAATGGATTATGAACAAGGCAAAAGATAACATGTGCGTGGTAGTTCAAAATAATCATGTTAGTGACACTCGATTTGAAATGATTTGCGAGCGAGGTGGGACGCGAAAGAGTCACGAGGGAAAGAATAGTAAGTACGTACGGAAGACGAATAGGAAATTACCGAAGCAATACCAAGAAGATAGGATGCCCATTTAAGATTGTCTTCTATAAGCTCGATGGTATTAAAGGTAAAGAGTATAAAATGTATAAAGTTGATAACGGTTGTCACAACCATGATGATCCGTTGGATTTAATTGGACATGTAATGGTTGCCAAGTTAAAACCACATCAAATGCAGACGGTGAGGTCTATGCGGATCCAAAAAGCGAGTGCGATCTTAAGTAAAATAAAGGCAGACGACCCCGACAACTTGTCTTCTTTATCTACAATTAAGTCGGCCCTAGCTACGATCAAAAGGACTGAATGGGATGGTAGAACGGTCATGCAACAATCGGAGTGGTTAGCGGAGTTACACGGCTACACCTTGAGAAGGGAAGAAAAGGATGGTATAGTGGTTCGTATTTTCTTGGCACATCCTGAAATGATCCAATTGGCTCAATGCTTTCATCAAATTTTGTTGATAGATGTTACTTATAAGACAAACAAGTATAACATGCCGTTGTTGAACATTGCTTGCCATACTTCGGACAAAAACACGTTTACGATTGCATGGGGTTTATTGGATCATGAGAACAATGTGAGTTTCATTTGGATGTTGGAGACGTTGAGGTCCATTTATAACGGTGATAATTTTCCAAGGGTTATTGTAACGGATAACGATCAAGCCTTAATGCATGCAATAGCGGCAGTGTTTCCGGAAGCCCAAAACTTGCAATGTACGTGGCACATTCAATGCAATCTCAAAACCAATTTCCATCATCATTTCCAAGCTAAAAGACCAAGGAAGGGTACCAAGAGGTCAAAGGAAGATGATGATCGCATTAGTAAATTAACCGTGGAAGAACGTAAGGAAGAGGATAGGCTATTTGAAGAAAAGTGGAAGGAGGATGGAATTATTTGAAAAATGTTCATGAAAGCATGGGACAAAATCGTTTGGTCGATGACCGAGGAAATTTACGAATGTAACTTGAAGAAATTTTAGGATGAATACGGCACGGACTACCCAAAACCGGTTGAGTATTGTAAAAAACAATGGTTAACGATTAAGGAGAGGTTTGTGTTTGCATGGACATATGAATATCGTAACTTCAAGAACGAGGCGACAAGCATTGCGGAGGGGTCTCATGGTCGACTAAAGAAAATACTAATTGGTAGTCAAAATGGAGTTGTGTCGATCCAAGAAGCAATCCATGAATTCACCAATCGTGATCTCGTAAAGATTAGGAAATGTATGCAATTTAGTGTACACCAATTCCCGATGGAACATATTAAGGAAAAATTGCTTCTAAGGGGAGTTGTTCATAAAGTTTCAAGATGGGAAATAAATCGCATGATGAAACAATTGAAGTTATATAAAACTTATGATGACGAGAATACGGTTTGTGTTTGCAAGGATATGATAGGTATTGGACTCCCGTGTCGTCATAAGTTGGGTAGGTATGTTGAAGTGATTGACATCGATGATATTCACCCATTTTGGAAGCAATTAAATTTCACTCCGAACACCCCGGTAGTTGATGGTCCGTCTTTCTTGGAGTCGGAATTGTGTGCACGAATAGCCGAGCGTTACGCTTAGGGCTGCACATGGGCGGGTATGGGCGGGTATAAGCTAAAACCAACCTCGCACCCACAGACTGCGGGTTTTTTTTCATAACCAACCCCGCACCCACAAACAGCGGGCGGGTTTTGTTACCCGCCCGCTACGGGTTGGGCGGGTATGGGTTTAAACGGGTTTAAACCCGCTTTATATTCAAGTATTTAGAGTAACTTTTATTCTCCTTGATTAAGTGAGAAAAAAAACAAAACCCCCAAAATATTCATACCTAGGAAGTTCACAGATGAAGATTAAGTGTTGAATCTGTTGATTTTTCGATTGTTGTCGATTTCTGGTGAAGATTCGAAGTTGTTGTTGTCGATTTCTGGTGAAGATTTCTGGTAATTGTCGTTCGTAGGTGAAGAAGAAGAACTGAGGAGGAAGAAGAGGAGAGGCCGAACAGAGAGAAGAGTGTAGAAAGTGAACGAGGGTTATCAATTATCCTATCTACTAGTATTAGGGTTTCATAATGGACGACTAGGATTAGTTTTATCTAATGGTATATAATCTGCGGGTTTTTTGGATGGGTATGGGCGGGTATTAGCTTAAACCAACCTCGCACCCACAAACAACGGGTTTTTTTTCATAACCAACCCCGCACCCACTACGGGTGGGTATGGATTAAAAACCCACGGATTTAGCGGGTACGGGTGGGTTTGGGTATCGTGGGCGGATCTTGTGCAGCCCTAGTTACGCTACATCAAACGGCACCAAGAAGCAAATATTGATGCATAATTTGGAGGAAGCCCTTCACCCTTCTTTAAGAAGGTTGATGAACCTATTAAGCAAAAGAACACCGGTAGGCCGAACACCGAAGTGTCGAGGACCATCCAAAGAAAAGAGTTGAAGGAGTATTTGTCTAATAAAAGAATATTGTCTAGGCACGAGCGTTCGGAAGCCGAATTTGAAGATGAGCCGGAGCCTAAGAAAAGAGGTCGTCCAAGAAATGATCAAAGTGGACCAACCACCCGACAAGTAAGGCCAAAGATCTCTACAGAGCCTTCTCAAGTAAGTCAACCCAATGTTGTCGAAGAAGTTGTTGAGCAAATGAACGCCTCGCAACAAACCCAATCAATGGAAATTCTTACTATAAAAGAGGACAAAGGTACTCTTCGTTTCCCTAGAGATCTTAATGGAACACCAAATCGATCCACATATACAATATACAAAGAGTATTTGGAATAACTCCCTCCACTTATCATTCCATTTGTTTTGTCGACCGACGAGGTTGATGGGGATGGAAATTGTGGGTTTCACGTTGCTACGGAACAAATGGGTTACTTTAGAGAGGCGGATATCGAAGATGTCACCCAATGCCAATATTTAAGAAATAAGATGGCGGTACAACTAGTGAAGGACAAGGGTTTTTATATGGAGATGATGAGGCGAGGAGATAGATACGACAAAGAACAAGAGTTCAAATACTTAGTTGCGCATGTGAAGTGCCGAAAGGGATTGAAGACAATCGGATCCAAGTATTGGATGACAATGCCTAAATTTGGATATCTCCTAGCGGACGTTTTGAATTGCGTGGTACATTTCTTTGTTCCTCCTATGTATGGACTTAGCATGACGTTTGCACCCACAAGAACGTCTTGCGACGAGTCGGTTAAAGATAGAAGAATCGTAATGGCATTTGTGAATGAAATGCATTTTATCGGTTTAAGAGTAAAGAAAGATTGTTCGTTACCTCCGTTGAGTAAGTGGCACGATTACTTCCCGATGAACCATTGCAAGGATTGGATGAAACAATATGAGTCCAACATGGTTGATTGGGATCGCGTTATGGACCACAACTTTCCCGCTGAGTTACTCGAATTGATCCCCTCGGATGATGACGATGTTTGATCTTTTTTTTTTCGAACATGTAATGTGTACAAGTTTTTTGGAAACTTTTTTGTGAAGATATATGATTTAATCGGTCGCAAATAATACAATATTGTCTCCCGAATGTAGGAATCGGGCTTTTTGATACACGTTTTGATTACGAATATTAATCAGTAATCAGAACAACAGTATTATAACACTTCAATCCGATTAATCATATTCGGGAATTCCATATTTTATCAAACCGCCGATTAATATTAAAAATTTGAATTTACAACACTCAAACATCACATGTTATTCTTTTTTCCCAGTCCGAGATGCAACAATCAACGCGGCTTCGAAATGTAGAAACGACTCTCCTCTCCACTTGGAATAAGCATCTTGTGCCGCAAACCTGTCGTCTCTGTGCCTAGCAAGAATACTGTTGTACTCAGTGCACAATTTTATAACATGGTGCACCCTTGAAGAAACATGGGATGGTTCATAATTGTGACATGGCTTCTTGTACTTACCAACAAAAGGACCCAATGAAACGTTAATCCAAAATATACGATCATCCTGCTGTTCTTTGGGTAGATCTTTCACAATGTAATAATTTTTTATCCATTCGGTCTCTTCCTCAACTTGTTTTAATCTTTCTCTATGATGGAATTGTTCTTCACCTCGCTTCTTAGCCTTGATTTCCTCTTCCTCCTCCTTCGTTGCCACTAACGATGGTTTAATTTTTTTGGGTTGTTTGTTCCTTTTTTGTATTTCTTCTTCCATTGCTGCAATTAATGTAGTTGTTCGCTTGCATATTCGAAGTATGTTGT
The DNA here is from genome assembly GCF_003573695.1 of Papaver somniferum. Classification (NCBI taxonomy): domain Eukaryota; kingdom Viridiplantae; phylum Streptophyta; class Magnoliopsida; order Ranunculales; family Papaveraceae; genus Papaver; species Papaver somniferum. Next base: position 95,912,125 of record NC_039368.1, on the reverse strand, counting down.
CGATTGATGATGGACTTTCCATTGAAAAGGTTTTTCATTCTGATTTTTTACTCAATAAAACTGAGAGGGGTTACCCTCCTTATATAGATTAGAGTTCCAACGGATCTAATTTTTGAAAATATGGCCGTTGAGGTTTCTGAAAATATGGTCGTTGAGGTTTCGTACCAATGATGCACTACAATTGGTTGCTAACGATACACGTATTACCTCCGAATAAAACATTCGGAGGATAATTTTTTTTGTAAAGTTCTGAATGTACGATGGCCCAAAAATCAGAATTTGGGAAAGACTGATACTTTCAAATTTTGAACTTGAAATAATCGGAAGTTAACTCAGTTACCAAAACTTCTGAATATGGGGTGTCTAACCTTCTATATTGGCCCTTGGAACCACCTAGAGCCATGGCATGGTTTGTTTTGAACTTGTAATATTCGGAGGATAAGTTTTTTTGTAAAGTTCCGAATGTACGATGGCCCAAAAATCAGAATTTGGGAAAAACTGATACTTTTCAAATTTTGAACTTGAAATAATCGGAAGTTAACTCAGTTAACAAAACTTCCGAATATGGGGTATCTAACCTTCTATATTGGCCCTTGGAACCACCTAGATCCATGGCATGGTTTGTTTTGAACTTGTAATATTCGGAGGATAATTTTTTTGTAAAGTTCCGAATGTACGATGGCCCAAAAATCAGAACTTGGGAAAAACTGATACTTTTCAAATTTTGAACTTGAAATAATCGGAAGTTAACTCAGTTACCAAAACTTCCGAATATGGGGTGTCTAACCTTCTATATTGGCCCTTGGAACCACCTAGAGCCATGGGATGGTTTGTTTTGAACTTGTAATATTCGGAGGATAAATTTTTTTGTAAAGTTCCGAATGTACGATGGACCAAAAATCAGAATTTGGGAAAAACTGATACTTTTCAAATTTTGAACTTGAAATAATCGGAAGTTAACTCAGTTACCAAAACTTCCGAATATAAGGTGTCTAACCTTCTATATTGGCCCCTGGAACCACCTAGAGCCATGGCATGGTTTGTTTTGAACTTGTAATATTCGGAGGATAATTTTTTTTGTAAAGTTCCGAATGCACGATGGCCCAAAAATCAGAATTTGGGAAAAACTGATACTTTTCAAATTTTGAACTTGAAATAATCGGAAGTTAACATAGTTACCAAAATTTTCGAATGTACCACACAAATCATTGTCATTTGAACTTGTCTAACTTAGTTACCCAAACTTCCGAATGTACAACACAAATCATTGTTATTTATCTGCTCTTCTTTACTTTACGACCGTGACTACCTCCCAGTCCTGCACGACCACGGGTTTGAGCACCTTCAGTTGGAGCAGCTTCAGCGCTCGATGAAGATCGAGTTCTTTTACCCGTCTTTGATACTGCCACCTTGGGCTGATGCCTCTTCGTGACTTTCTCCTCAAACTGGGCAGCATAATCTTCGTTATCCATATTATCAACTAGATCTCTAGCCTCTTTGATCTTCTCAGCTGGCATGGGATCTCCGCTCTTCAGGCATGCAGTTAACATTTTGGAAACACGCTTGAACCTATTCACCTATTTTTTATACGTAATTACATAACATCAAACGGTAATTACCTAAGATTTATAGGAATAATATAAAATGAACAAAAATATAAGAACACGCACCAGCCTATCATAACCAGCTGGTTTGTCTTTGATGATACAATTATAACTTGAACCCGCCGCAGTAGTGTTGGATTTGATTTCACGGATAACCAAGGGATGTGATACCTTGTTATACCAACTCATATAGTCTGGAGAATTTTCATCACCTCGGGTGGTTCGTCTACCAGTGTCGATAATAAAGTCATTCCTATTATGCCAGTTATCAAGAACAGTAGGTGGGCCTGTGTGAACAATCGTGAGATTATCACCACTAGAAGAGCACAACTCAAACTCCAATTTGTAGTAATCCCCCATTTTCTCCACAGGTTGCTGTTGTATATACCCGTGTTGTCGCATCACCTTAGAGGGGTTATACATCACATATCCTGTGGGGTGCCACAATGGTCCAAAATAAAGGGACAAGTCCGACCGAACATTTATATGCCCACTGGCTCGATCTTCCTTGTATGGATCAAAGCATACGTCTGAGGCCTTCAATTGGTCCAAAATCTCCCTCATGCGAATCAACTGCTGCTATTTTGTCCTAGAACGGTTGTCTTCAAATATATACTTTGTTCCTCTAGTAGTACCTTTGCACCACCCCGGGTTCTCTCCGGCCAACTTCAGGATAGGGAAGTGGTCATAGATCCATGCCTATATACATAAGAAACCAAGTTTTAGTAAATAGATTGTGTATATTCGGTAGTAATTTCCAAACATTATTTCCGATTATATATAATCGGAAATAAAACTGAGTACCTATCCACCGAATACCAAATATTCGGAAATAGAGATGGATCATTTCCTACCGAATATGCGTCATTTGGAGTTCAGTAACCTATAGTTTTTCTGGCCTGTATATTAGGTTCTAATATCAAAAGAATATTTCCGATTGTATATAATCGGAAAACAAAGTAAGTACCTAACCACCGAATAACCAACATTCGGGAAAAGAGATGGATAATTTCCTACCGAATATGCGTCATTTGGAGTTCAGTAACCTATAGCTTTTCTGGCTTGTATATTCGGTTCTAATATCAAAAGAATATTTCCGATTGTATATAATCGGAAAACAAAATAAGTACCTAACCACCGAATAACCAACATTCGGAAAAAGAGATGGATCATTTCCTACCGAATATGCGTCATTTGGAGTTCAGTAACCTATAGCTTTTCCGGCCTGTATATTCGGTTCTAATATCAAAAGAATATTGCCGATTGTATATAATTGGAAAACAAAATAAGTACCTAACCACCGAATAACCAACATTCGGAAAAAGAGATGGATCATTTCCTACCGAATATGCGTCATTTGGAGTTATGGATATGCATCATATGTATTGTCTACCGAATAACTATAGAGTGAGTTATAGAGTTAAAGAAAAAACCCGCAATAGAGCCACGTTCCCTGCAACTTGGCAGGTTCCTAGCCTCGAAGCCTTTCTCAACTCTTCCATCAAGAATGCTAGGCATGCCGTGCCCCAAGAATAGTCACCGACTTCATGGAGAGTATCCAAAAGTTGTATAAGGTTGGCGTCGATCCGGTTGCCAGAAGTATTGGGGAATATGACACATCCCAATACACAAAGGAGATATGCGGTGGCAGCGTGGTTCACTTTCTCATCAGTTAACGTTCCATTCTTTTCCTTCTCCAAGGTGCCTCGGAACATATTCATCAAAGCTGTAATATTGATCTGTCTTGTTCTGTAACTTGCGTGCCTCCTAAACTCTGCTGTTGTTGTCTCTTCATCCCAACCTAAGCACTTTTTAGTTAGAGCATAAAGTTGTGCCCAACTTAACTGCTTTGTGCAGTTAAACTTCACAGCTGTGCCTTGGTCGGGAAGGTTAAGAATCTACACAACATCATCCGGAGTAATCGTCATCTCCCCAAACGGCATATGGAAAGTATCGGTCTCAGGATACATTCTCTTCACGAACGCCAATATGGCCACACGATCATGTTCCAACAATGAATTCTCGGCGGCATTAGCTAACCCCGAGTTGGAAACAATTGACTTGAACCTTTCACATTCACCGGATAAAGGCCACGCAAGCATTTTTCTTGGTGCGGCGGTAGGTTTGAGTATACGGACCACATCTTGATGATCCTATTAAAGTACATAAAAAAATCCTTAATACAAATATTACGATATAACACATAAACAACACATTAATAAAAAATAGTAATTTTATTACCTCGGTTTCGTATATTTCTCTGGCCCATGAGTCTTTGTATCCAAATAGCAATTTTCCTCCATCCGCCGGTAGCCCAAGGATTGTGCCTGCTGGAATACCCTTCTTCTTCAAGTGCTGAGGTACAAGATGTGATGCTTTCTTAGAAATATCCTTCTTTACACCATCTTTTCCTTTTTTGGCTTTTTGGGTACCACTTGGTTGTCCTTCTTCTTCTACTCTTGGCACTGGATCAACTGGTTCAACACTTGGTTCTGCACTTTGTTGAGCGGCTTGTTCAACACTTGGTTGCACCCCTTGTTCACTGCCTTGTTGTTCTACACTTTGTTCAGCACTTGTTTGTACTCCTTGTTGACTTCTTTCTTTGGCACTCCTTTCCCTCCTAGAACTAGCTGTCACTTTCTTCCTCCTTTCTCGACTTTGTCTAAACAACAAAGAAAGGAACAATATTTACAAACTATATAATTGGAAGACAAAGTATGGAAATATAACCTGAATGTACACATTCGGACGTAAGAAGACACATACTATTCCCGAATACAAAACAATCGAAAGCTAACTAAACATATTTACAACCGAATATGCATCAATTGGAGTTCAGAAGCTCTAATTTTTCATCCTACACAATCGGAAGACAAATTACACAACTATAACCCGAATGAACAAATTTGAAAGTAAGAAGACACATATTTTTCCCGAATAAAAAACAATCGGAATATAACTAAACATGTTTACAACCAAATATTCATCTACTGGAGTTCAGAAACTCTAAAATTTTATCCTACACAATCGGAGGTATAAAACATTATATTGTCTTCCGAATAAATACTGTCCCCAAAATGGGATTTTTCCTATATCATATATATATATTCGGTAGTGAGTGTACTTCCGAATACTGTGTGTCTACTTAAATATATTCTGAAGCTAAAAAATTCATCAAACTACCGATTATTACCAGTTTGTATCCAGGAAGATATGGCCAACAATATTCGGCAGATAACCAACAAATCTATCTCCCGAATACTGTCGATGTTCTTGAGAAACGAAGAACACGACTACATTCGGAAGTAAATAAGCATGAATATCGCCCGAATCTGGATAAAAAACCGAAAACCCTAGAAATTTTTTTTCTCGATTCGTCGAATTAAAGCGAAATAAACACCAAAAATGATAGATTCTTACCTAATTGGGGCCATTTGAAGCTGACGAAGTGTTTGAATATCGGAATCGCCACCACCGACTACATTGCCGAGTACTTCTTCTTCGCGTTCTTCTTCATTTGCAGCAAGAATTTCTTTATTTCTTGCTAAAATCCCAATCTTTGGATCGATACCCCGAGCAACATTTTTGGTTCTAGGTCTGTGGGTTTCATTTCCCTTATCCATTGTTTTATAAACGAATCTACGATGTTTTGATTTTATGATTCGCGGCGATGTTTCGGTTGAATGAGGGAAAGTTTTTTTTCTTCCACAATCGGAAGATATGAAACTGGAAGAAGAAGAGTTGAAATGAGTAGAATTTTTTTGATTTGGTTTTTATACGGTTTTATTAGAAGGGCATTTATGTAACTTCAATATCATATAGGGTACCCCTTAATTAGAGTCTTTGGATGGGTATAAATTGATGGCCCCTAAATCCTTTTGAGTGGCCCCTAAAAACGCGAGGGAAAAGAAAAGAGAATGAGATCGAGTTTATCTTCTCGGATGGGTCTAGATAAGACCAAGGGTAATACTATTTCACTCACTCGCTTCGCTAAGGGAAACCTAGGTCGGATAACTTGCAAAAGACTCTTTTACCCTTTAAATCAATATAATAATTACTTCTTCGTCTGGTATCTGATTGACATGATCGAATAGTCCATTCCGCATAATTTTTCGAGCTCTATCTGATGGTACTAGTTTCGTATCTGAATCGTTGTTAGATTAGTTCTTGTATAATCAAGTTATTATCGGCTAATTCGTCACTTGACTAGTCTAACAACGTTGACGATCTCGAGGGTCCTTACATTCTCCCCACCTTATACATTTTCGTCCTCGAAGATCAAACCATCCTTCTGGTCTTCATAAACTCCCCACCTTATAGAAATAATCCTCTCTCTTGTCTAAGCGCAAAATAACATGAAACAAAACACAAACCTATATGGCTTTCTAGAACTAAAATTTGTGGCTCTAGGTTCAAAATACTAATTTCCATTTCAATAAGTTACTGGTTCTAATTACAAGAGGAAATACTCTATAAATAAGTTTCTAAGTAAAATTTGGGATCTATCAGTCCACTAAAAGAAGCAAGTCTCCCTTCAATCCCTAGTGATACAAGAATGCAGTTGCCTTGTCTAGGTTCATGACTCCTGATTCAAGTGAATCAAAACTGTTTTTTTTCTCGATTGTGTCTTGTATACTTCTATGAGATCTAAGCAATTCAACAATTCTCTAACTAGTTCATTTGAGTCATTTGAACTAGTTGTGGTAAAGAAAAATAAAGTTGATATGAAAGTGCTCGTATGGCTAACCTATGGTTAACTATCGTTGAACCAACGACTTGTACACGTTTATGTACGGTTACTTAAACCTAAATGAAGTTGCATTTCATGTGTGTGTAACAAGCTAAGTTCGATCTAACGGTTGAAAGATATTAGCTTGGATCTAATCAAATTTTCATCTAACGATGAATATTGAATGCTTTGTTACCAAGGTAACTTAAATTGCAAACCTTAATTTGAAGACTATATAAAGGAGAACTCTAACAACTGGGAAACCTAATCCCCACACCTCCTGTGTGATACTAGTTGTAAGTTAGAGTCGATTCTCCTTTAACCTTAGGTGTCTATCGAGACCCTGCAGGTTAACGACTTAAAGACATCATTGGGATTGTGAAGCCATACCCAACCATCTTCTAAATAGTTGCGTGATCTGATGAGTGCCAAATATTGTATATATTTGCACCTTTTTATTGGCATTAACTCATCATTTGTGCACTAACGCTCCATTTTATCCCATATTCTGTGTTTTCGTTGTTTTCAAGAATAAATAATTATCTCAATTAATTTTGTATTTTTAGGTACTAAATAAAGCCTGGTTAACTCACGGAGCGAAAAGAGCAAAGAAACGGCAAAGACTCCCGCATAAAGGCAGCGAAGATTGATGTTTGCAAGAGCCGAATCAACTAGAAGTGGACTTGAAGAGGAAGAATTGTTCTTAAAGAAGATATGGGATTGGCATACCCAAGGCCCAAAACCCTTACCCAAATCCATTTCCATTATCCATACCCATTTCCATGAGAGTCGTCAGATTGGATCCATCACATCATCCAACGTTCGCCTCATCACCGAGCATCAAATCTTGAAGCTCATGTCAAACATCATAGTACCTAACTCCAATCTAAGCCGTCAGAATTGTTGTAGCACGCATCCAATGGTCGCTGCAAGCTTGTTCCATCTTAGTCGTTCGATTCAATCCAGATGTGATCATCCAACGTATCATCTTCGCTGGACATCGAATTTTCTACACCCGCTCAACACCCTAGCACCAAATATCTTCTCCCCAAACCATCGACTTCTTCTCTCCTTCTTCTCCTCTTCTTCCCAAATTCCTCTCTTCCATCACCTGCAACTTCCGCCACCACCATCTCCTGCCATCACTGCCACCACCAGACCTCGAACCACACCACCACCACAACCACCCGAAAACTCCACCATCTCTCTACCTAGCCTAGGTGTTTCATCAAATTCACATCCCAATGACCTAGGGTGTGGAGTTGATGAGACGACTCGAGCTAGGGTTCACAGTTCACAAAAAAGAGCAGCAAAAGCAGCAGAACAAGTGGGAAGAACAGAAGAAGGTATGGGTCGAGTGGGTACGTCAAATTGAAAATCCCCAAATCAAATTTTAGGTTTTCAAAAATTAGGGTTTAGAAATTTGGGGATTCTGCACTATAAATAGAACATGGTGTTTGTAATGTTAGGGGTATGCCTGGGTTAGCCAGAGCTCAACCCTAGAGGCCTGGAGTAGCCAGTGCCCTCCACTGATAACTTTTGTTCAATATTAAGTTCATTGTACATTTCCACTGCAATTGTTATCTATGTTTAGCATGTTTTAATTTGCTTGCTAAGGTTTCAATGAAACTCTAATCTGCTACTGTGCATTGCACTCTGATAGTATTGCTCTTGATTGTTAAAAATGCTCATGAAAGAATTAACCTAGTACATCAGCATTTTACTCTCACAATGTATGCCATGTATGCATTGTAGTTAGGCTCATACTATGTTGATAAAGCTAAAACTCATGTTAAACTAGATTATCATTGATCCGTAGACTAGTTATGCTTTACCTAGACAGTTAGTAGTTTGGAGAAATGATGTAGTTGTGATTAATCTTTCTAGTGGGGAAACACCTTAGATATAGGGCAGACTAGAATCTCAACCCTTATCTTTTATAAGGACAAGAGTAGTGTAATCAGTTCAATGCAAAGTGTAGGTTAGAGGTGGATTTGATAACCTTAGTTCCCTCATTCTCACTGTTTACACCCTTAGTTCATTCATGCTCTTGTTTATTAAACATTGCACATTTCTTCCACTATCTTATCTTTGCTCCTTTACACACTGCTTTGCACTGCTGTGCTTTTTGCTTTCAATCACTGCCCAAAATTCTCTGAAATCAGTTAAGCAAAAGCCTAGATTCAACTATACACCCCAAGTCCCTGAGTACAAACCCCTTCTTACCTCACTCACTACAACTTACCCTGTATACTTGCAGGTCTAAGTTGTAGCTTCTTTTAAAACCACACCAAGTTTTTGGCGCCGCTGCCGGGGACTTGGCGTTGTGTGTTGAAGTTTCTTGGCTTGTATCTTAGCTATTCTTGCACTTTCTTAGCTGTACTTGCATTTATCTTTTAGCTTTTTCTCTTGCTGTTCATTTGCATCATCACTACATCTGCATCCTCTCTGCTCTAGTAGCATTTGCATTTTGCATCTTCACTGCATATTGTTCTTGCATTTATCTTTGCATACTGTTTAGCATCATAACTTGCATCTTTCAATTAATCTTACTGCCTCCTGCATTCACATAATCTCTGCCTTCTTGCTATGCATCTCATTGCATTTCACTGAACTTGCAAATTTTGCTGCTGCTGTGGTGCTGTGGAGCTGGTGTTGTTG
>NC_039368.1:95902794-95903121 GCF_003573695.1 Papaver somniferum | reverse complement strand
GTTTAGGTTTGGGGGTGAAAAGTAGATACTTTGATAACATGCTATAATTGAAAACAAAACTCTTTCTTTTTGAAAAAAAAAATCAAAAAATCAAAAAATCAAAAAAAAATAATTAAAAAAAATCGAAAAAAACAACATAAAAATGGAGCTCATTTACCTTGAAATGTTGACTCTTGTGCATGTATGTAAACATAAGGATTCTTAGTCTAGATATTTTGGCACCCTGATTCTAGCACAATTCACATAGTGATAAGAAACTTGCACGCGCACGATCTACCAATACATGTATAGCCTCATCCTTGAGGTGTTCTATCGGAAGTCACGATT
>NC_039368.1:95881077-95902784 GCF_003573695.1 Papaver somniferum | reverse complement strand
GCATCATAACTTGCATCTTTCAATTAATCTTACTGCCTCCTGCATTCACATAATCTCTGCCTTCTTGCTATGCATCTCATTGCATTTCACTGAACTTGCAAATTTTGCTGCTGCTGTGGTGCTGTGGAGCTGGTGTTGTTGCTGCTGCTCTTGGCTGTGCTGCTGCTGCTGCTGTTGCTGTGTTGCTGCTGCTGCTGGACCTGTTGCTGTTGTGGGATGTGAGCTAGCTTACTGCCACTGAAAAGGTGCTCCTGCTGCTGTTGGAGTTGAAAGATTGAACAAGGCCCAACTGGGATGTGCAACAAAAGAAAAGGGGATAAAAGCCCAACTGGGCTTCCCTCCAAAAACAAGTAAGCCTGAACCCATTGGCAAAGCCCAACTGGGCCTTCTTTATTGTCTGTTGGGTTTATATTTTTTTCTGGGCTTGTAATATTATTTTAAACCCAACAGTGGGCTTGTGTTTTTGGACTTTTGGGCTTGTAATTTTAATTGGACTGTGGGCTTATAACTTTGAACATTAACTGGGCCTTGTACTCAAAACAACAACTTTGGAACTTTGAGAACAGTGGGCTTAAAATATTTTAAAATCTATCAAGTTTTCCAATTTCAAAAACTCCTGTTGGGCTCCTCACTTTCCAAATAACCTGTTGGGCCTCCTGAAGACTACTGGGCTATGTTTTAGGACCTGTTAAAATACCAACTGGGCCTGTTCAAACTTCATCCAAATTCACAGCTGTAGGCTGTTTTTCAAACTGCCTAGTGGGTTGTGCATTCTCCCACCAATGTGGGCTTGCTCCCAATTTTAAAACCAAATTTGTCCCAAGAACCAAATTTTTCTCCCAACTCAAAACCAAATTCTTGCTCCACCAATGTGGGCTTGCTCCCAATTTTAAAACCAAAGTTTTTCTCCCAATATTAAAAACCAAATTTTTCTTTTTATCTCCCAATTAAAACCAAAAGTTTTCTCCCATTCAAAAACCAAAATTTTTCTCCCTCTTTTTAACCAAAAATCCCAAATAGGCTTTACCCTTAAAGCCTAAAAACCAAATTTTTGAAACCCATAACTGAACAGTGTGGGCCTTATTTCTCTTTTTGAATTGTGTGATTGTTTGATAAACATAACATGTCTGGATTTTGGTCTGCCACTGGGAATAAATCTATTAGAGAAGCTTACGGGCAAGATTCACCTTATGAGCCTCCCACAGACCATGATGTCAATAGTTATAGGGATTATTATTATGGACCTTCTGTAGGTCATGAACCTCAATATGAAAACCCTAATGACTATTCACACATGTATCATCCACCATTGAGTGAAAATGAACATCTAGACAATATCCAACTCACACATTCGTCACTTGTGAATCAGTTAGAGGCTCGGATCACTGCTTTAGAAATGCAAACACATGAGAAATCTGTAGCATCTAGTTCACATAGACGACCTGAAATCTATGCATGTACCTTATGTGGTGGTTTAGACCACCCTGATAAATATTGCTATATTTTGCATGATTATAGGCAATTTAGAGAATCCCATGAAAATCCAAATTATGAAATGCCCACAAATTGTGAGGCTGGTAGTCATTGGGACCATAATCAATCCTTTCAGGGTTGCGATCAATCTTCCACAATTTGAACGTGAAGAATTTTGTACTCCCATGAATTTAGACTCCACCACAGAAGCTTTCAGACTCAGTGAGCAAAATTTTGCTAGATCTACATCACGAATTCAGGCATATTTAGATCAGATTTTGCTTCACCTACAAAAGGAGGAAATTCATGAGGAAATGTATGTTGTCCCTAATGAAATGTCTAGTCCCATTCATGTAAATGATGTTGAATATGAACCTAATTTAGAGGAACATGAATCGACTAATGACACCGCCACTGTTAATGAGGACCAATATGCATGTTACCATGATGATGATTATGAAGATTATGATGATAATGATGTTATGTTAGAAGAACATGAAAATATTGTGGAACCTTTTGGTTCAATAACATATGGCTTCTCTCCCTCGACCTTCATGAATGTTGTTTCTTCTAATACTCATAGCAAATCATATGATTTTGATATTGATATGGTACTTGTACAATTGTTCTTCGAAGATGAGCATGACATAGGAATAGTTGAATCTTCTGTAGACACTAATGTTAATATGCATGAATTTTTTTTTGATGTGTCTGATTCCTTGCCTAAGTCACAAAATGTTATTTCTTCCGATGTTGATTTGAGTACTACGGACAATCATGATACCGATTTAGGTCTTGATGTTTTGTTCGATGAATGTGAGCATGATTTACCAATTTCTGATTTTGGGGAAGTATGTGTTGGTACTATTGATCTTATCCATGAAAATAACTTAGAAGTACCAACTTTCTTACCTAAATCGCATATTGAGATTATTCCACCCAACCTAGATTTGGTTTGTAACAAAACTTTTAAACCAACTTTTCTGAAAATTCCTAACCTAGGATTGGAACTGTGTGCCTCCCAAGTCCTTTTGGACTATTTTGCATCAAAATACAACATTTTTAAAGAGCCACAGTTGGAATTAATTTCTCTGACCATCCCGCAAAAAGTCCATTTTGAGTTAGACCTTGTGAATCCTGAACCCCTAAAATTAAAAGATTTTGTGCTTAAAAGTAAACCTGTTGAAAAATATAGGTTTAGGGGTGATTCATTTGGTTTTTCACTCTCACTCTCATTTCAGTCTAATTTTAGTGTTTTGAAACTGTCTATGTTTCAACACTTTGTCTTTTGGGTTGATCCTCAACTCTTTAGACTGTATGTATATAGTGAATTGTTTGTATATAATCTGGTAGGTAATGTTTAGTGGAATCATATGTTTCTTGTATATATTGTGCTAACCCAATGTGAATTCAGTTGAGTTACTGTTGGGTTTTTCCTTGAATAAAGGAGTTCAGAACTTGCTTTCGCCAATATCCGGTAATCTCTTTTTCTACACTTAGCATCGTTCTCATGGTGTGTGTTATAATCATGTTTATCTTTTCAAACATTGAGGACAATGTTTAGTTTAGGTTTGGGGGTGAAAAGTAGATACTTTGATAACATGCTTTAATTAAAAACGGAACTCTTTCTTTTTGCTAAAAAAAAATTAAAAAATCAAAATAAAAAATTAAAAAATTCGAAAAAAAAAACATAAAAATGGAGCTCATTTACCTTGAAATGTTGACTCTTGTGCATGTATGTAAACATAACGATTCTTAGTCTAGATATTTAGGCACCCTGATTCTAGCACAATTCACATAGTGATAAGAAACTTGCACGCGCACGATCTACCAATACATGTATAGCCTCATCCTTGAGGTGTTCTATCGGAAGTCACGATTGCCAATCACTTTAGAATACTGAAGGAAACTTGACTAGCTTGTTCTTTGGTTGGTTGGGATAGAAGGTGGAGGTTACATTAAGAAAGACAACCATCTAATTTAACTGGGTGCATCAAAAAGGGCTACCTCTTGCAAAGTGTCATGTAATTTTTTGTTTCTTTTTTTCTCATGTATCAAAAGAGTTACCATGTTGTAAATATTTTTTTTCTCAAAAAAAAAATAAAAAATCAAGCATTTATCAATTCCATCCTCTCTTGTTCCAAAAATAAAAGAGAGTAGTCAATGTAAATAAGAGTCATGTAAAGAGTCATCTTTTGTGTTTTTGTGTTATAAGCAAGGAAGGGTGTATGCCATTGATGTACAACGCGAGTAATTGTGAAATACCTCCAACTCAATCACAACTCTCGTAAAGTCCGGACAGCTAGCTAGATTTCGACCTCGGTTCTTAGCCTGAGAAACTATCTCTTGGTGATTAGTAGTCATAACATCCGATCTTTCTTTACACATGTGTAGATACATTTTACACTCTTATCACATGTATTTATTTGTTATCAGTGTTAGGATTGTGCCTTTGATAGCTAGATTGACATCTCCATTTTGCTGTGAGCTTCTACTGTCTTGCACATGTCACATTTCATGGAATCTGAGCTTATATTTTGTCCTAGAACTTTGTAGGTACGTTCTAAGCAAACCTTCACGAGACTTCAACTCGTCCACTAGGGACACTTAGTGGTTTAAAAGGATTATTGCATTCGCTAAATGCAATCGAGAGACCAGCGACAGTGGTATAGGTAGGATTTCCTTAGTTTTGTTTTACTTGAGGACAAGTAAAATTCAGGTTTGGGGGTATTTGATGAGTGACAAATATTGTATATATTTGCACCTTTTTATTGGCACTTAACTCATCATTTGTGCACTAACGCTCCATTTTATCCCATATTCTGTGTTTTCGTTGTTTTCAAGAATAAATACTTTTCTTAATTAATTTTGCATTTTTAGGTACTAAATAAAGCCTGGTTAACTCACGGAGCGAAAAGAGCAAAGAAACGGCAAAGACTCCAGCAGAAAGGCAGCGAAGATTGATGTTTGCAAGAGCCGGATCAACTAGAAGTGGGCTTGAAGAGGAAGAATTGTTCTTAAAGAAGATATGGGCTTGGCATACCCAAGGCCCAAAACCCTTACCCAAATCCATTTCCAATATCCATACCCATTTCCATGAGAGCCGTCAGATTGGATCCATCACATCATCCAACGTTCGCCTCATCACCGAGCATCAAATCTTGAAGCTCCTGTCAAACATCATAGTACCTAACTCCAATCTAAGCCGTCAGAATTGTTGTATCACGCATCCAATGGTCGCTGCAAGCTTGTTCCATCTTAGTCGTTCGATTCAATCCAGATGTGATCATCCAACGTATCATCTTCGCTGGACATCGAATTTGCTACACCCGCTCAACACCCTAGCACCAAATATCTTCTCCCAAAACCATCGACTTCTTATCTCCTTCTTCTCCTCTTCTTCCCAAATTCCTCTCTTCCATCACCTGCAACTTCCGCCACCACCATCTCCTGCCATCACTGCCACCACCAGACCTCGAACCACACCACCACCACAACCACCCGACAACTCCACCATCTCTCTACCTAGCCTAGGTGTTTCATCAAATTCACATCCCAATGACCTAGGGTGTGGAGTTGATGATACGACTCGAGCTAGGGTTCACAGTTCACAAAGAAGAGCAGCAAAAGCAGCAAAACAAGTGGGAAGAACAGAAGAAGGTATGGGTCGAGTGGGTACGTCAAATTGAAAATCCCCAAATCAAATTTTAGGTTTTCAAAAATTAGGGTTTAGAAATTTGGGGATTCTGCACTATAAATAGAACATGGTGTTTGTAATGTTAGGGGTATGCCTGGGTTAGCCAAAGCTCAACCCTAAAGGCCTGGAGTAGCCAGTGCCCTCCACTGATAACTTTTGTTCAATCTTAAGTTCATTGTACATTTCCACTGCAATTGTTAACTATGTTTAGCATGTTTTAATTTGCTTGCTAAGGTTTCAATGAAACTCTAATCTGCTACTGTGCATTGCACTCTGATAGTATTGCTCTTGATTGTTAAAAATGCTCATGAAAGAATTAACCTAGTACATCAACATTTTACTCTCACAATGTATGCCATGTATGCATTGTAGTTAGGCTCATACTATGTTGATAAAGCTACAACTCATGTTAAACTAGATTATCATTGATCCGTAGACTAGTTGTGTTTTACCTAGACAGTTAGTAGTTTGGAGAAATGCTTTAGTTGTGATTAATCTTTCTAGTGGGGAAACACCTTAGATATAGGGCAGACTAGAATCTCAACCCTTATCTTTTATAAGGACAAGAGTAGTGTAATCAGTTCAATGCAAAGTGTAGGTTAGAGGTGGATTTGATAACCTTAGTTCCCTCATTCTCACTGTTTACACCCTTAGTTCATTCATGCTCTTGTTTATTAAACATTGCACATTTCTTCCACTATCTTATCTTTGCTCCTTTACACACTGCTTTGCACTGCTGTGCTTTTTGCTTTCAATCACTGCCCAAAATTCTCTGAAATCAGTTAAGCAAAAGCCTAGATTCAACTATACACCCCAAGTCCCTGAGTACAAACCCCTTCTTACCTCACTCACTACAACTTACCCTGTATACTTGCAGGTCTAAGTTGTAGCTTCTTTTAAAACCACACCAAGTTTTTGGCGCCGCTGCCGGGGACTTGGCGTTGTGTGTTGAAGTTTCTTGGCTTGTATCTTAGCTATTCTTGCACTTTCTTAGCTGTACTTGCATTTATCTTTTAGCTTTTTCTCTTGCTGTTCATTTGCATCATCACTACATCTGCATCCTCTCTGCTCTAGTAGCATTTGCATTTTGCATCTTCACTGCATATTGTTCTTGCATTTATCTTTGCATACTGTTTAGCATCATAACTTGCATCTTTCAATTAATCTTACTGCCTCCTGCATTCACATAATCTCTGCCTTCTTGCTATGCATCTCATTGCATTTCACTGAACTTGCAAATTTTGCTGCTGCTGTGGTGCTGTGGAGCTGGTGTTGTTGCTGCTGCTCTTGGCTGTGCTGCTGCTGCTGCTGTTGCTGTGTTGCTGCTGCTGCTGGACCTGTTGCTGTTGTGGGATGTGAGCTAGCTTACTGCCACTGAAAAGGTGCTCCTGCTGCTGTTGGAGTTGAAAGATTGAACAAGGCCCAACTGGGATGTGCAACAAAAGAAAAGGGGATAAAAGCCCAACTGGGCTTCCCTCCAAAAACAAGTAAGCCTGAACCCATTGGCAAAGCCCAACTGGGCCTTCTTTATTGTCTGTTGGGTTTATATTTTTTTCTGGGCTTGTAATATTATTTTAAACCCAACAGTGGGCTTGTGTTTTTGGACTTTTGGGCTTGTAATTTTAATTGGACTGTGGGCTTATAACTTTGAACATTAACTGGGCCTTGTACTCAAAACAACAACTTTGGAACTTTGAGAACAGTGGGCTTAAAATATTTTAAAATCTATCAAGTTTTCCAATTTCAAAAACTCCTGTTGGGCTCCTCACTTTCCAAATAACCTGTTGGGCCTCCTGAAGACTACTGGGCTATGTTTTAGGACCTGTTAAAATACCAACTGGGCCTGTTCAAACTTCATCCAAATTCACAGCTGTAGGCTGTTTTTCAAACTGCCTAGTGGGTTGTGCATTCTCCCACCAATGTGGGCTTGCTCCCAATTTTAAAACCAAATTTGTCCCAAGAACCAAATTTTTCTCCCAACTCAAAACCAAATTCTTGCTCCACCAATGTGGGCTTGCTCCCAATTTTAAAACCAAAGTTTTTCTCCCAATATTAAAAACCAAATTTTTCTTTTTATCTCCCAATTAAAACCAAAAGTTTTCTCCCATTCAAAAACCAAAATTTTTCTCCCTCTTTTTAACCAAAAATCCCAAATAGGCTTTACCCTTAAAGCCTAAAAACCAAATTTTTGAAACCCATAACTGAACAGTGTGGGCCTTATTTCTCTTTTTGAATTGTGTGATTGTTTGATAAACATAACATGTCTGGATTTTGGTCTGCCACTGGGAATAAATCTATTAGAGAAGCTTACGGGCAAGATTCACCTTATGAGCCTCCCACAGACCATGATGTCAATAGTTATAGGGATTATTATTATGGACCTTCTGTAGGTCATGAACCTCAATATGCAAACCCTAATGACTATTCACACATGTATCATCCACCATTGAATGAAAATGAACATCTAGACAATATCCAACTCACACATTCGTCACTTGTGAATCAGTTAGAGGCTCGGATCACTGCTTTAGAAATGCAAACACATGAGAATAGACAACCTGAAATCTATGCATGTACCTTATGTGGTGGTTTAGACCACCCGGATAAATATTGCTATATTTTTCATGATTATAGGCAATTTAGAGAATCCCATGAAAATCCAAATTATGAAATGCCCACAAATTGTGAGGCTGGTAGTCATTGGGACCATAATCAATCCTTTGAGGGTTGCGATCAATCTTTTATAAACCCTAATGACCATGCACACATGTACCATTCACCACAATTTGAACATGAAGAATTTTGTACTCCCATGAATTTAGACTCCACCACAGAAGCTTTCATACTCAGTGAGCAAAACTTTGCTAGATCTACATCACGAATTCAGGCATATTTAGATCAGATTTTGCTTCACCTACAAAAGGAGGAAATTCATGAGGAAATGTATGTTGTCCCTAATGAAGTGTCTAGTCCCATTCATGTAAATAATGTTGAATATGAACCTAATTTAGAGGAACATGAATCGACTAATGACACCACCACTGTTAATGAGGACCAATATGCATGTTACCATGATGATGATTATGAAGATTATGATGATAATGATGTTATGTTAGAAGAACATGAAAATATTGTGGAACCTTTTGGTTCAATAACATATGGCTTCTCGCCCTCGACCTTCATGAATGTTGTTTCTTCTAATACTCATAGCAAATCATATGATTTTGATATTGATATGGTACTTGTACAATTGTTCTTCGAAGATGAGCATGACATAGGAATAGTTGAATCTTCTGTAGACACTAATGTTAATATGCATGAAAACAAATTTGATGTGTCTGATTCCTTGCCTAAGTCACAAAATGTTATTTCTTCCGATGTTGATTTGAGTACTACGGACAATCATGATACCGATTTAGGTCTTGATGTTTTGTTCGATGAATGTGAGCATGATTTACCAATTTCTGATTTAGGGGAAGTATGTGTTGGTACTATTGATCTTATCCATGAAAATAACTTAGAAGTACCAACTTTCTTACCTAAATCGCATATTGAGATTATTCCACCCAACCTAGATTTGGTTTGTAACAAAACTTTTAAACCAACTTTTCTGAAAATTCCCAACCTAGGATTGGAACTGTGTGCTTCCCAAGTCCTCTTGGACTATTTTTCTGCTAAATATAACATCTTTAAAGAACCACAGTTGGAATTAATTTCTCTGACCATCCCGCAAAAATTCCATTTTGAGTTAGACCTTGTGAATCCTGAACCCCTAAAAGTAAAAGATTTTATGCTTAAAAATAAACTTGTTGAAAAATATAGGTTTGGGGGTGATTCATATGGTTTTTCACTCTCGCTCCCATTTCAGTCCAATTTTAGTTGTTTGAAACTGTCTATGTTTCAACACTTTGTCTTTTGGGTTGATCCTCAACTCTTTAAACTGTATGTATATAGTGAATTGTTTGTATATAATCTGGTAGGTAATGTTTAGTGGAATCATATGTTTCTTGTATATATTGTGCTAACCCAATGTGAATTCAGTTGAGTTACTGTTGGGTTTTGCCTTGAATAATGGAGTTCAAAACTTGTTTTCGCCAATATCCGGTAATCTCTTTCCTTTTTCTACACTTAGCATCGTTCTCATGGTATGTGTTATAATCATGTTTATCTTTTGAAACATTGTTTAGGTTTGGGGGTGAAAAGTAGATACTTTGATAACATGCTATAATTGAAAACAAAACTCTTTCTTTTTGAAAAAAAAAATCAAAAAATCAAAAAATCAAAAAAAAATAATTAAAAAAAATCGAAAAAAACAACATAAAAATGGAGCTCATTTACCTTGAAATGTTGACTCTTGTGCATGTATGTAAACATAAGGATTCTTAGTCTAGATATTTTGGCACCCTGATTCTAGCACAATTCACATAGTGATAAGAAACTTGCACGCGCACGATCTACCAATACATGTATAGCCTCATCCTTGAGGTGTTCTATCGGAAGTCACGATTACCAATCACTTTAGAATACTGAAGGAAACTTGACTAGCTTGTTCTTTGGTTGGTTGGGATAGAAGGTGGAGGTTACATTAAGAAAGACAACCATCTAATTTAACTGGGTGCATCAAAAAGGGCTACCTCTTGCAAAGTGTCATGTAATTTTTTGTTTCTTTTTTCTCATGTATCAAAAGAGTTACCATGTTGTAAATATTTTTTTTCTCAAAAAAAAAATAAAAAATCAAGCATTTATCAATTCCATCCTCTCTTGTTCCAAAAATAAAAGAGAGTAGTCAATGTAAATAAGAGTCATGTAAAGAGTCATCTTTTGTGTTTTTGTGTTATAAGCAAGGAAGGGTGTATGCCATTGATGTACAACGCGAGTAATTGTGAAATACCTCCAACTCATTCACAACTCTCGTAAAGTCCGGACAGCTAGCTAGATTTCGACCTCGGTTCTTAGCCTGAGAAACTATCTCTTGGTGATTAGTAGTCATAACATCCGATCTTTCTTTACACATGTGTAGATACATTTTACACTCTTATCACATGTATTTATTTGTTATCAGTGTTAGGATTGTGCCTTTGATAGCTAGATTGACATCTCCATTTTGCTGTGAGCTTCTACTGTCTTGCACATGTCACATTTCATGGAATCTGAGCTTATATTTTGTCCTAGAACTTTGTAGGTACGTTCTAAGCAAACCTTCACGAGACTTCAACTCGTCCACTAGGGACACTTAGTGGTTTAAAAGGATTATTGCATTCGCTAAATGCAATCGAGAGACCAGCGACAGTGGTATAGGTAGGATTTCCTTAGTTTTGTTTTACTTGAGGACAAGTAAAATTCAGGTTTGGGGGTATTTGATGAGTGACAAATATTGTATATATTTGCACCTTTTTATTGGCACTTAACTCATCATTTGTGCACTAACGCTCCATTTTATCCCATATTCTGTGTTTTCGTTGTTTTCAAGAATAAATACTTTTCTTAATTAATTTTGCATTTTTAGGTACTAAATAAAGCCTGGTTAACTCACGGAGCGAAAAGAGCAAAGAAACGGCAAAGACTCCAGCAGAAAGGCAGCGAAGATTGATGTTTGCAAGAGCCGGATCAACTAGAAGTGGGCTTGAAGAGGAAGAATTGTTCTTAAAGAAGATATGGGCTTGGCATACCCAAGGCCCAAAACCCTTACCCAAATCCATTTCCAATATCCATACCCATTTCCATGAGAGCCGTCAGATTGGATCCATCACATCATCCAACGTTCGCCTCATCACCGAGCATCAAATCTTGAAGCTCCTGTCAAACATCATAGTACCTAACTCCAATCTAAGCCGTCAGAATTGTTGTATCACGCATCCAATGGTCGCTGCAAGCTTGTTCCATCTTAGTCGTTCGATTCAATCCAGATGTGATCATCCAACGTATCATCTTCGCTGGACATCGAATTTGCTACACCCGCTCAACACCCTAGCACCAAATATCTTCTCCCAAAACCATCGACTTCTTATCTCCTTCTTCTCCTCTTCTTCCCAAATTCCTCTCTTCCATCACCTGCAACTTCCGCCACCACCATCTCCTGCCATCACTGCCACCACCAGACCTCGAACCACACCACCACCACAACCACCCGACAACTCCACCATCTCTCTACCTAGCCTAGGTGTTTCATCAAATTCACATCCCAATGACCTAGGGTGTGGAGTTGATGAGACGACTCGAGCTAGGGTTCACAGTTCACAAAGAAGAGCAGCAAAAGCAGCAAAACAAGTGGGAAGAACAGAAGAAGGTATGGGTCGAGTGGGTACGTCAAATTGAAAATCCCCAAATCAAATTTTAGGTTTTCAAAAATTAGGGTTTAGAAATTTGGGGATTCTGCACTATAAATAGAACATGGTGTTTGTAATGTTAGGGGTATGCCTGGGTTAGCCAAAGCTCAACCCTAAAGGCCTGGAGTAGCCAGTACCCTCCACTGATAACTTTTGTTCAATCTTAAGTTCATTGTACATTTCCACTGCAATTGTTAACTATGTTTAGCATGTTTTAATTTGCTTGCTAAGGTTTCAATGAAACTCTAATCTGCTACTGTGCATTGCACTCTGATAGTATTGCTCTTGATTGTTAAAAATGCTCATGAAAGAATTAACCTAGTACATCAACATTTTACTCTCACAATGTATGCCATGTATGCATTGTAGTTAGGCTCATACTATGTTGATAAAGCTACAACTCATGTTAAACTAGATTATCATTGATCCGTAGACTAGTTGTGTTTTACCTAGACAGTTAGTAGTTTGGAGAAATGCTTTAGTTGTGATTAATCTTTCTAGTGGGGAAACACCTTAGATATAGGGAAGACTAGAATCTCAACCCTTATCTGTTATAAGAACAAGAGTAGTTTAATCAGTTCAATGCAAAGTGTAGGTTAGAGGTGGATTTGATAACCTTAGTTCCCTCATTCTCACTGTTTACACCCTTAGTTCATTCATGCTCTTGTTTATTAAACATTGCACATTGCTTCCACTATCTTATCTTTGCTCCTTTACACACTGCTTTGCACTGCTGTGCTTTTTGCTTTCAATCACTGCCCAAAATTCTCTGAAATCAGTTAAGCAAAAGCCTAGATTCAACTATACACCCCAAGTCCCTGAGGAAAAACCCCTTCTTACCTCACTCACTACAACTGACCCTGTATACTTGCAGGTCTAAGTTGTAGGTTCTTTTAAAACCACACCATGATCTGATCTTGTTGTTTCTATCGTATTTGAGTACAATCGTAAGGATTGTGTTGGGATTAATTTCTCCGATAAGCAAGATAGAAAAGTAGTCACAAACTCTTCGTCTCATCGTTTGTGATTCCATAATATCTTGTTCGCTAGTCGATTAAGATTATTATGAGGTGATTGATATTTCTAGGTTGTTCTTCGGGAATATAAGTCTGGTATATCAATTGGTTCATGTTCACCTTGATTTATCAAAAAACGGAACAAAACTCGTAGGTATTTCTGTGGGAGACAGATTTATCTATTCCTTTAGACTTTTTTGTGTGATACATATTTATTAAAGTCTTCGACTTTGGGTCGTAGCAACTCTTAGTTGTTGTTGAGATCAGCTAAGGGAATCAAGTGCGTAGTATCCTGCTGGGATCAGATACGTACGGAGCCGACTGTACCTTGGATCAATGTGTGATAGATTGGGGTTCGACTATAGTCCAGATCAAAGTTAGTTTTTAGTAGGCTAGTGTCTGTAGCGCCTTAATACAGTGTGTTTGTTCAATCTGGAATAGGTCCCGGGGTTTTTCTGCATTTGCGGTTTCCTCGTTAACAAAACTTCTGGTGTATGTGTTATTTCTTTTCCGGATTATATTTTGTTATATAACTAAAATATCACAGGTTGTGCGTTGAATCGATCAATTGGGAAATCCAACCTTTGGTTGTTGATTGAAATTGATTGATCCTTGAACATTGGTCTTTGGTACCGTTCAAGTGATTTCTCTTGTATTCAATTAGACTCGCAGATTTCTATTTGCTTGAGTAAGTACTGGATCAGAAATTGAGATATAACTCTTTAATATACTTTTTATTAAGATTGAGTCTGACTGTCTAGTTGATTATCTTAAAAGTATATTGGAGTTTGTCCATACAGATTGCTAAGCGAAATATTGGGTGTGGTTGTTAGACCCCCGCTTTCTCAATTGGTATCAGAGCATGCAAACACATTAAAGACCTCATAAGTTTGTGTTTGTAGTGATCTGATTATGGACGAGTCTATCTCTAATAACGTACCGGGTCAGAATTACCAGATGTTTTTCAAGCTTGAATTCATCTGAGAGAACTATCACATCTATGTAAATATTTAAACATTCTCTTAATGTAAAAACTGTTGATAACTGGGAAACAATCCTAGAAGAACAGTTGGATGAACTTTCTGATGAAGGTGATTCAGATATTGATAGAGAGGTTGATGAGGAAGTCTCAGAGTATGTTAAGGTTTTGAATTCGTTGGAAAAGAATAAGATGACAATTTCTCATGTCACACCTCTTCTGACTCCTCTCTGTCGAAAAAACAAGCAGTTGAGAAGATGTTACGCAGGTGTTTATGTTTCGAATCGTTCCAACAAATCCATCCTCAAGTGAGGAAAACCTACGTATGAAGTCACTTGAATGTGATAATCTTTATCAAAAGTAATTTTCGTTGGAAGAGAAACTTTCAGAATCTGAAGCAAGGATTAACTCTCAACAAGTTAGTTTTGATGACAGAGAAAACACTTTTCTCGCTCGAGAAAAACGTCTTGAGGCTGATTTAACTGCTGCTCTTGATAAAATCAAGAAGTTGGAAGATGACTTGAAAAAGTTCAATACTGGTTCAAGCAAGTTAACCACTATGCTAGGAGCAGGTAAAAATCATCGTGATACACAAGGATTGCGCTATAAGAGAATAGATGCTCCTAGTATTAGCAAAGAGGTAAAATTTGTCAAGGCTAGTGATTCTTATTAACAAAAGGTTTCCACTGATGGAAAAAGTGAAATACCTTCACCGGCAGTTAAGGTTCCAAAGAGCAAAGTATATCAACCTCCAAAGTCAGCACATACGGATCGAGGTAAGAACATTCCTTATGTTTGCCACTATTGCGGAAATAAAGGTCACCTGGAAAGGAGATGTCGTTTACGTATAAGGAATGAGAAACTTCATGATGTTCTTGTTTGGGCATCACAAGAAGTTGTGAAACCAAGATCATATGTTAAGACTAATCCCTTTAACGCTACAGGTTGTAACTGTCCAACCTTTAGGCAAAGGAATCAGTGTTGTGATAAATCTAGATTTTCCTATAAACGTCATACGAATCCTTTTCACAATCATAATGGTTATCAAAAGTATAACTTCGTAAAGACTAAGACAATATCCGATTCTCCCAATTGGAGAAAGACTAACTTGCAAAAGAATAGACAATCGAATTTTCTTCCGAGAAATTTTGAAGAGAGTAATGGGAAGAAGGTTCCGGTTGATCCTATAAGCGACTCAAAAGTGGGTACCAAAGAAATCCAATGATGCTTTGAGTGTGAAAAGGAATGATCTTCCAGAAAATTCCATGATTGTGGAGAAGGTAGTATCCATGATGTTGGAAGTTAACAAGTTTTTTGGAAAAATGGAATTGGATGTGAAAGGTTCTAAAAGCGATTTCTAATGATAATCCAAAGGTCACTTGTGGTGAGTAAGACATTGTTCACCCCAACACAACTTGATTGTGTTGTAAGTGCATCCTCACCAAGGAATGCCCTGCTATGTATACGGTGAGGGAAGCACGATAATTGGGCACACATATTATGTTCGGTAAGGCTTTAGAATTTGACTGGATTCTTCTAAAAAGGTATGTCTATAAACTTGAGCAAGATTTGTGTTCTTATTTGCTTAGAGTACTTATAATGATCCATGTACCTTGCTTATCGTTCATTTCTACCCAACTTGATCCGTGTTTAAGGTTTCTAAATGTTTAGGTATGGAAATAATAGTTCAGAATGTTTGGACTTCATGGTAGTCATACCAAGTATGCATACCATCATTTAAAATCAAAATCCAGGAGTTTTAGTATGCATACCCGTTTGCATACTACCCCAGGTCATGTAAATTCGTCTGCATACCCGTATGCATACTTGCATGTAGATGTCAATTTTCGGCAAACTTGTTTTGGCCGTAAATTCTTCGTCCAAACTCGGATTGACCTCATTCTTTTTGCATTCTATTCCTCTTTGAATTATCTTCAAGATGGAGATGATAAACCTTGAATTTGGATGAGTTAAGATTGGTATTTGTCCTTTCCCTTGTTTTTGAGTGTTTTTCTCCGTTTCGTCGCACTTGTTCCACTTCTCTTGGACTTGGTCACTTGGATTCTTGGAGTACTATTCTTCTAAGCTAATTTGAAGATTTTACAAGAATGTTATTGGTGAATCACAAAGAAGGAATTTCAAGAATGGGCAGCAGTATGCATTGCTATGGGATTCTTGAATGTTCATAATCATCCTTTGTGAACTATGGTGCATGGTCGTCAATGACTTTGTATGTTCTTCTTTGTTAAGAAAGTCTTTTTATACGCCTTTGGTAGCTATTCTTTGTGTAAATCCGGGCGAAAAAGATTGATTATACCCTTTAAGGACAAATCTTCTTATATGTGCATTACGAATTTGTCTTGATGCCTAGAAAACTTCTTATGAGAATTTATTCTTGTTTTGAGAAGGATTACTAGATTTTGGAATAGCCATTATTGTGAGTACACATAGCTATGTCCAACGTTTTCATCTTCAATGTTTTTATATTTATTTATTTGAATTCTACGTTTTTTGGAAGATGATTTTCACAATTTTAATCTTTATGATTTTATATATTGCAAATTGTTATGGGATATGTTGTTTACATCCGTGAACCTGTGACTGTCCCATACTTTTTCAAAAGTTATCTCTATTATGTCGGTATGAAAGTATTGATAAAAGATAGAATGAACTTTTGACATTACAAAAGTTAAAGCCTTTTATGTCATTATTTGATGGAAGAAAGGATAAATTTGTTTACAAGGATTATGTCAATTGTATGTCATTGTGCAAATAGTGATGGAAAATATTATGAATTCTTGTGTGTTCCGCAGTATTGGTCGATCTCCGATCCATAATTTTTGTGCATATACTGTGTTGCTCCGTAAGTTCTCTTATGTTGAGCATTTCTGATTAAATTAATCATGGGTTCTCTTGTGGTTAATTTAATTGAATTTTTGGATACAAATTCATACTCTTATGTGATTTGTTAATCCTTCTTTTCTTGTGAAAGTAAGGTCGCTCTTGTTGTTCTCTCGAGAATGACATTATATGTGGGAGAGTTCTTAATTGAGCATGTGCTTAATTGCCAAATCTTTGTGGGGAGTGCAGATGTGGAATATTATAGGGGTTATCTTGTATCTTTATAAACTCCTTCATGAAAGCATTTAGCTTCGGCTATATGAGTGCATCTAAAAAAGTTGATATGTACTTTCTTTTGGTCATGAAATGTCTCTATGGAAATTTCATGAGGATCCCATTAGTTTTTTTACCTTTGCCAATTTTATTGACAAAAAGGGGAAGAATTGATGTGTAGTTCACACTACAAATACATATGGTTTTCGGATCATTATGTAAGGGGGAGTGGTTTTCATATGAGATGAAGTATTGACTAAGGGGTAGTGATACATATCACCATAGTATCGTTGTCGAAGTTGTGATGCAATTGAACTTTGATGCTGTGTAATAATACTATGACACTGTGTAACAATGATCGAGAGATTTTGTTTTCTCATTGTTATGGCTACGGATATTCAAACCATGATGCTGCATTGAATATCTTTGGAATCATTGGAGTGCTTGGAGGTGACGAAGATTTCGAGTAATGTTGAAGAACCAAGAAGATCATGCATGTGGAAGAGAAGCTGCAAAGTTTATTTATTTTGTATTCCATGACAAAGGGGGAGATTGTTAGAGCACTGATCTGTCGAACTCTCAAGCGTTGCTATCTCAAGCTTGTTTGTCAAGTTTAGTTGCCAAAACTATAAGTCTTGATTTCTAGTCTACTAATAGCTAAGTCTCGGACTAGGATAGAAAATGTAATTGAGATCTAGAATCCATGGTGTTCATCATACAAAGACGAAGAACTACTCAAGGAACTTGTGTAACTTCATCGATAAAAAGGTATGTGGAGACTTGAACTTATGTATCACTTAAAAGTCTACTTTATCTCCTATCTTAAGACAAAAGTCGTATTGCTTCATAGACTATGATTATACACGTGTACTATTTCGAGGTCAGTTTATCTCGCTTATCTATTTCTCGAAATATGTTTTGGTAAGCTTTCGCTTTGGCCAAGTTCATCTTTACTAGCGACGAAAGTCATATTAGTTTCAATTACTTGAAAATCGCTTTGACGAAAAATAGTTTGTGAACAACAACTATATAACGTCCTCTAAGAATGTTTCATTGATAAAATGAAAGTTGAGAATACATAACCGTAGTTGAATATAAACATTGTGAGACAAATCATATATGTGTAAGTCCAATATCCTTGAACCAAAGTATGCGTACTTTGCTGCTCAAGATAACCGAAACTAAAGTCCGCGTACCAGTACACGCACTGCAGGAAGTTCACATCCCGTGAATTTCTGTTGGAGTTTGTGAACTGAAAAAAACTTAATCCGGGTATTTAAGTCCGCATACCAGTATGCGTACTTAAGTAGGTTATTTTCTAAAAACAGTTTAATTAGTGAACTAAGATATTTATATATATTAAGGAATGCGATATTTGCAAACCGTGGCTATAATGTTCATGAATCGATTCAAGTGAATAAAAATTGTTTTTTTTTTTTTTTTTTTTTCTGATTGTGTCTTGTATACTTCTATGAGATATAAGCAATTGAACGACTCTCTAACTAGTTTATTTTGAGTCATTTGAACTAGTTGTGATAAAGAAGAATAAGGTTGATATGAAAGTGTTGATATGGCTAACCTATGGTTAAATACCATTGAACTAAAAACTTGTACACGTTTAGGTACGGTTACTCAAACCTAAATGAAGTTACATTTCATGTGTGTATAATAAGCTAAGTTCGATTTAACGATTGAAAGATACTAGCTTGACTAATCAGGTTTTCATCTAACAGTGAATATTGAATGCTTTGTTACCAAGGTAACTTAGATTGCAAACCCTGATTTGAAGACTATATAAAAGAGAACTCTAAAAACTGGGAAACCTAATCCCCACACCTCCTGTGTGATACTAGTTGTAATCTAGATTCGATTCTCCTTGAACCTTAGGTTTCTATCGAGACCCTGTAGGTTAACGACTTAAAGACTTCATTGGGATTGCCATATCCAACTATCTTCTATATAGTTGCGTGATCTGATCTTTATGTTTATATCGTATTTGAGTACAATCGTAAGGATTGGCTTGAGATTAATTTCTCCAATAAGAAAGATAGAAAAGTAGTCACAAACTCTTCGTCTCATAGTTTGTGATTCCACAATATCTTGTTTTGCTAGTCGATTAAGATTATTGTGAGGTGATTGATATTTCTAGGTTGTTCTTCGGGAATATAAGTCTGGTATATCAATTGGTTTATGTTCACCTAGATTTATCAAAAGACAGAACAAAACCCATAGGTATTTCTGTGGGAGACAGATTTATCAATTCCCGTAGACTTTTCCGTGTGATACAGATTTGTTTATTAAAGTCTTCGACTTTGGGTCATAGCAACTCTTAGTTGTGGGTGATATCAACTAATGGAATCAAGTGCGTAGTATCCTGCTGAGATCAGAGACGTAGGGAGCGCAACTGTACCTTGGATCGGTGTGAGATTGATTGGGGTTCAACTACAGGCCAGACCGAAGTTAGGTTGTAGTAGGCTAGTGTCTGTAGCGGCTTAATACAGTGTGTGTTCAATTTGGACTAGGTCCCGGGGTTTTTCTGCATTTGCGGTTTCCTCGTTAACAAAACTTCTGGTGTCTGTGTTATTTCTTTTCCGAATTATACTTTGTTATATAATTGAAATATCACAGGTTATGCGTTGAATCGATCAATTGGGAAATCTAACTTTTTGTTGTTGATTGAATTTGATTGATCCTTGAACATTTCTCTTTGGTACCTTTCAAGTGATTTCTCTTATATTTAATTAGACTCGCAGATTTCTATTTGCTTGAGTAAGTACTGAATCGAGAAAATTGAGATATAACTCTTTAATATACTTTTTTATTAAGATTGAATCTGTCTGTCTAGTTGATTCTCTTAAAAGTATATTGGAATTTGTCCATACAGATTGCTAAGCGAAATATTGGATGTGGTTGTTAGACCCCCGCTTTTTCAAATACATCGTCACGCTGCGACACACCAAGTTAAAACTTCTCACTGAAACTGGTGCATTTCATGGGTTACATATCGATTCTCACTAGAAAATCGTAACTATTATGAGAAGTTAAGTATGTCTAGCGCGCAGAATATGTTACATGTCAGTTTTGTTAAAGGAAAAAGAAGGTTTAATACAACATGACGGGGCGAAGCCCAGCCACACCAAATCAAAATTCTCATCGAACCGATTCGTAAAACGGATTACATGCCAGTTCTAATAAAAAAAGGTAAGTGCTATGAGAAGTCAAATATGCGTGGTATGCATAGCACCCGCGCAAATCTAGTTACTTATTATGATACGTACTAGGGATGCACGTGGGTTGGATTGGGTCAGTTTTGGCCTCACCCACCACCCAACCCACTGATAGCGGGTAATAGGAGTTGTCACCCGCAACCAACCTAACATCACAACGGGTCGGTTTTCACACGACCCACATTACTGCGAGTTGGATCGCGTGGGTGGCGGGTATACCCGTATAAAACCCTTATGTTCTAATTCTTTCGTGAAAATCTAAATGCAGATTAGATTTCGAGAGCACTTGAGTACTTCTATGGTAAGAAGAAAAGGAAAAGAAAACCCTATAAACTTTCCAAAAGATAAAATGAAGATTTAGTAATGGTTTATTTCTACTAGAAATACAGAGACAAGTATTAATAACATGCTTTAAAAAACACAGATGCTCATAGCACATCAACACTGATCTAATCCTTTGCAGAGAACACCAACACAATTATACAAATCCACTATCTGCATGACCCATCTTCTAATTTTCTTCAATCCCCATCAATCCCTAAATATGTTCTTCAAGAACACAAACCCTAACTCCAAATTCATACCCACCATGTATAATTGATTCGTTCTCAACAATTTCACCCCAAATTTCATCTAATAGTATTCGTATGACCACTACTCTGCTATCAAATCCTAAATATCAACAATAATTTCTCTTCTCAGATTTAATTTGATTTTCTCTGTTAAACTTGCCTAAAATTTTCCATATCTCACTGTAAACTCGAATCTATCATACCAAAACTCCACTCTTCCAATCCAGAATGGATTTTTAGCAAAAGTTTATTTTTAGCTCTCCGGAA
Organism: Papaver somniferum; assembly: GCF_003573695.1. Lineage (NCBI taxonomy): Eukaryota > Viridiplantae > Streptophyta > Magnoliopsida > Ranunculales > Papaveraceae > Papaver > Papaver somniferum. The sequence continues at coordinate 95,882,113 of NC_039368.1, read as the reverse complement.
AATTGATGAAGACAAATAAAAGCGAAAAAGAGAAAGTGAGGCTGTGAATAGAGAAGTGAGAGAAAATAGATTAGGGTTAATAGTTAGGTTAGATTTTTGAGTTATATATGAGAATTGACGGCTAGATTAGTGGTTGGGAGATCTAAGGGTTAAGTTTTGCGGGTTGGGTTGGGTGACAGAAGTTGCTACCCGCACCCAACCCAACACACGACGGGTTTTGATGTTATCACCCATAATCGACCCGTGCCTATGCGGGTTGGATTGGTGCGGGTATTTTTTGATGGGTGCGGGTTGGATTGACGGATAGGGTCGTTTTGTGCGGCCTTAATACGTACACGGTATAACATTTATACATAGCACCCGAGCATGGACGGATAGAGTTGCAACTTTCTTAAACAAGTTTTAACTTGTCATCAAGACCAAAACTCGAGCATGGACCGATAGAGTTGCAACTTTCTTAAACAAGTTTAACTTGTCATCAAGACAAAAAATCAAGCTAAAAATCAAGACCCAATAAAAGCCCAACTTTACATGTTGGAATATCTACCGAAATGAAGAATATACTCCCTCCGTCCCATTAATAAGTGACCTAGTTACTTTTAGATTTTGTCCCACCATTAAGTGACCTCTATCACTAAACAAGGAGATATTCGGTCCGCGAGTTATAACCCCAAAGGTGTCACTATCCATATGCAAAAACTCCAACAAAACAAATTGTTCACAAAAACCCCATTTAACATAAATTGTCTATATTAGCCTTCTAGTTTAAATCACCCCAACAAAAATAAAAAACAACCTCACCTTTAATTTTAAATCACCCCAACAAAAATAAAAATCAACCCCACCATTAATTTCTATTATATTATCACCACCGCAAAATAACACCACCAGCAGAACCACCAATGTGCCGCCACCACTGACCACCGCCGTCGCCAAAAACAACCACTGTCAACCGCCGCCACCGCCGTTAACGACCACCACCATCACCACCTCCACCGCCGCCAACAACCACCGCGCCACCACCTCCACCGCCGCC
>NC_039368.1:95752122-95880657 GCF_003573695.1 Papaver somniferum | reverse complement strand
CGTCACCGCCGTCGCCAACAACCACCGCCGCCGCCAACCACCGCCGCCCCCAACCACCGCCGCCGAAAACTACCACCTCGCCACCACCACCACCGCCACTCAACACAGCGCCATCACCTCCATCCCCGAAAACCACCACCGCGCCACTGCCGACCACCACCACATACCACCATTGTCGCCAACCACCACCACCAGCAACACCACCATTATCGCCGACCACCGCCACAAAAAATGAATTTCATTGATCAATATTCAACAAAATAAGAAAAAAATGATGAAACCAAACAGAAAAAATGATGAAACCAAAATTGGTTTCACCAAAACTAGATGAAACCTAATTAGGTTTCATCATTTTTCACATATTGTCATTTCGCCAACACAACTTCAATGATGAAACCAAACCAAAATAAACTAGGCAAAAATGATCAAAACTAGATAAAACCTAATTAGGTTTCATCATTTTTCCACATATTGTCATTTCTCCAACACAGCTTCAATGATGAAACCAAACCAAAATAAACTAGGCAAAAATGATGAAACCAAAGTTGGTTTCACCAAAACTAGATGAAACCGAAATTGGTTTCATCATTTTTCCACATATTTTCATTTCACCAACACAAACTTCAATGATGAACTGAACCTGCCAATAGATGAAGAAAAAACTGGTTAATACATGACGAATATATTTGATACTATAACGTGCCCAGGATAAGAAGCCCACATAAACCAAAAGATCTGATTAAATATAGATAGTTGGCTTGCATAATACAATTTAATGTATAAAGCATAATAAACTGAACACAAATTGGAGAAACTACTAATCCACAAAACAGACAATAATTTTAGCACGATAATGACATTGAAGTATATATTCAAGGAAGTCAGTCTCTCTCTCTACCGAATTTCTGCTTGTTTAGTGGAGCTCTGGAGCTTATGCTTCAGATATATGGATTCCTCAGTACTTAAATATTGATGGTATAGTTAGTCTATGGTAAATTGCTAATGTCGTAAAACTTCAAATGATACTGTAAGCAGAAGGCAACCCTATATCCGGATAGAATCTCTTACTATAGTACCCAATAAGGCATGAATCCTGCAAAGATGTGACTAAGAACTACGACATTTTCCAAAAGAAATGATGCAGAAAACAACATCAACAATTTTATACATGATGGAGCAGCGACGGACCTCATTGCATATACAAGAATTATTTATTAAGTATAAAGCATCTTTGGCAAGGATAAGTTCAAAATTTATGCCTAACTACTATTATTTTCTGAAATTCATAGATTAGTATCTAGCAATTCAATCCACAATAATATGTACAGACTTAAACAACAAATTTCTTATTAGAAAGTGGTTAAATTATGATCAGGTTACATGTATTACCTGAAGGGATAAAATCCCACTTCCTCTGCAACAAAAACTAAACCACCAGATAACCCTCTCCATACATCTCCACGATCAATCAAGCAAATCCACCATGGTTTTCCTTCTCGGAAACCTCTATGGCAACCTCAATATCATCGCATCCTCAATCTGGATAGGTAAATGAGTTGCCTATACCCGGATAGAAACTCCTGCCTTTGTAATGTCGTGACCGTTCCGTAGGATCTCTCCAGCTGAAGGATTTGAGAAACAACCTAACATTCTTAAGAAAGTGGATTTTCCTGCACCATTTGCTCCTGTTAACACGAGTGCACCTCCGTCATGGACTGATGCATTAATGTTTCGAAGAATTAGTTGGGCATTTCTCATGCATGAGACATTGTTTAGCAGCATTCTAGGAAGTGGTGGTTTTCTTATAAACATTTTAACTCCAAAACGTCATCAACCTAAAAAAGTAAAACACACAAATTGAGAATGAAAACATAAACAAACACAAAACCCCAACTCAGAAATCAAATTCCCTCAAAAATCCAATACAATTGAAAACACAAACCCCAAAATCAGTAAATCAGATTCCCTTAGAACTTCAAAACAAATGATGAAAACACCAGTCACCAATTTCTATTTCAAAATTGAACAACGTCATAGTATAATGAATCCAATTACTTCAAAAGAACAACACAAATTAAAGATGATGGAAACCAAAATTGGTTTCACCAAAACTAGATGAAACCGAAATTGGTTTCATCATTTTCCACATATTTTCATTTCACCAACACAAACTTCCAAGTCTGTGTCCGTAACTTTTGTAAGTTAATTAACCTAAACACATCAAATTCTCAACAACTGAAATGTCTATTTCATTTCTATCAACAACTGAAATGTCTATTTCATCTCCATTAAAAGAATTCATCATCAGTTCACTCCATAACATCTCAAGCCATCACCTTCATCATATTTGTAGCTTCATAATCCCTGCAACTCATCATAACCTAAACTAATTATCACAACTATCAACTGCAGTTTCAAGGATATCTATAACTCTATCAATTGATATACTACATCTCAGTAAATATCTTTCTAGGTCCAAAACCCATTTACCAAACAGCAACAACAACTAAATCTTCTAATTTGTTAAGAAACATAACAATCTCTTCCACTATTTCAACTTAAAATCAGATCCCTCTTCTTAACTCATCAGAGATTCAAATTCATCAACATCCTTTTCTCAATCATCTCCTTCTTAATCAAACCCCTCTCCCTAAATTTTGCAGATAGATCAATATCAAAGAAGAACTCTAGTTTCTTAATTTAGGGAAGATTATAAACCATAATTCTCTACGAAATCAAAATTAAACTTCATACTACCATCTCTACTTCAAATCAGAACAAACCCACTTTAATTCTAACAAACCATTGAGATTTAATAAAAAAGAATCAATCAAAACAGAAACCCTAAATTTGACCTCCGATTTACCTATTCTGTGAATTCTGATTTCAGTAATCGATTCAACAACATCACTCCCAATCAAAGCAAAATTAAACTACAGAGATACGAATTACAATGAAGAATTAAAGAGGTTTGATGCACTAACCCATTTTTAAGAACCACGATCTAGATTTAACCCTCTTTCTCAACTATTACGGAGAAGAAAACCAAATTTTGAAGACGAAATTGATGCTGGTGGTGACGTAGGTGTTGCTGCTTGTGGTGACGGAGGTGTTGCTGCTGGTGTTCGTGGAGATTTGTTGCTGCTGGTGATGATGGTGGTGGGAGAAGGAGACGGAAGAAATAAGAGAAAAGAAATCAGAGAAGAAGGAGAAGAAAAGGTCAAGGGCATGTTTGTCTTTTTTTTAAGTAACAAAAACTAAATTTACACATTATTATTTGGCTTGGGGTTTTTGTCCCAGTTTTATTTGAAACGGTTTTTATTTGGTAGAAATAATATGACCGGTTTTTTCTTATCACTAGTTTGTTCACCTAGGGGTTTTGTCACTAGTTTTGTAATTTCTAAAATTATCCTTTAATTGATTATAAGAAATATAAGAAATATGCATAATTTGATAGTCATGTTTATACTCGTTACATAGGTATTTTAAAATGCTATTCAATGGTACGAAGTTTGCGAACATCCGTGGTGTAGTTTGAGAGATAAACCATTTCAAAATTTCACTATTTATTATCCATAAGGGTATAACTGTAAAAAATGCTTAAAAATACTTTTTTCCTTACTTGCATTAAAAATTGTGCAAACTTGAACTAGATCACTTGATAGTGGGACGGAGGGAGTATAAAATAAAAAGATCAGAAAAAAGAAGAACACGTTTATAATCTTAGATTGATGAAATAACTCCTGACGTTTTCTGCTATGGTCATGAATTCTCTGTATTGATTGTTCGTTCAGGTTCAATCTCACTCACAATAACTTTTTACCTTTTTATCCATAGAGAGAAGACCGGCCAGTTTCACCTAAGCTTCAAACCTAAAAACTCTGTTGTTATTGAATTTAACAACCGAACCATTTAATTCACAATGGGAACCGTTCATAGCCGTAAACATCGGAATGGCATTAACGGTTCTTCTTCACAACCAAACCCTCCTCCTTATATAAGGACTTACCCGCCAAGTCAACCTACAGCAACAGCAACAAATAGCGAAATGTCTTGTTCATTGCCTTACTCGAATGTTGATTCTAACTTGAGAGCTTTAGCTGGCCAAGCTGAGGGTTTTGGGAAGTGTGCCATCGGAGGACTTAATGGACCTATTTATCATGTCACTACGTTAGCAGGTTTTTATCCTTCTTCTTTTTATCTATTGTCAATACCTTGATTCGTTAACAAATTGGGTAATCACATCATATGGGTTTAGGGTTTATTTGGAATTGGATGTGTTTTTTGAAAACAATTGGGTTCGTTTTCAGTTTTCTTTGTCAAGGATTGACATGATTAGCTTAAAATTGTTCGACTTGGGTATTTTTAGTTTTGGTGTTTTAGTTTTGGTTTTTAATTTTGTTAAGTTTTGGAGCTGAATTAAGCTGTTTGTGGGTGTGCTTTTAATAGATTTTACATCTTGGGGCCTAATTATGGACTCTAAGTCTGTTGATTTTGTTCGCTGTTTCCGTTGTTTATTCACAATGAGAAAGGGCACCGGTTGGAGCGATTAATTTAATTATGTATATTTCATGGTTGAGTACTTAACATGAGCTCCACTAGTTGGTGATCTATTACTGTAACTTGTTTGTTATAGTAGAAGATTGATTTGGAAGGAACAATTCTGTTTTCTCATCTGTCCTTGTTCAAATTTACTAGTTGGTGGATAAGATCATAAGGGTATAATAACCACACTGGTAAGGATTGAAGTCGCTGCCATAGGGAGATTAAAATTGGGGTTGCTCATTACTCAATTTGGTTCATATAGACAAAAAAATTGGTTTAATTGCCATCGGGTATTGTGGGAGAAAAAATTGGGGTTCCAAACTTTTGTATGCTGATTGAATACTCTGATTTCCCAGCTTGGCGTTTTGATCTGTATCTGTGGAGGTTTTTAGACACTGATTTTTTTTTATAAGTTAAGATTCCTTGGTTGTGTAGATGATGGTCCTGGATCACTGCGTGACGGGTGTCGGAAAAAAGAACCTCTTTGGATCGTCTTTGACGTTTCGGGTACCATTTGCCTTTCATCCTATTTGGCTGTATCGTCCTATAAGACAATCGATGGTAGAGGACAGCGGATAAAGTTTACGGGCAAGGGCTTAAGGTTGAAGGAGTGTGAACATGTGATAATCTGCAATCTTGAGTTTGAAGGGGGTAGAGGACATGATGTTGATTGTATTCAAATTAAACCTAAATCAAAGCATATATGGATTGATCGCTGCAGCCTGAGTGATTTCGATGATGGGTGTATTGATATTACAAGAGAGAGCACAGATATCACTGTATCTAGGTAGAAGATCACCTCTCATCTATGCAGATATTCATTTCAGTTAGTGTTGATCTCTAATCTAGCTCCTTGTACTGTGTCCTTAGGTGTCATTTCTATAAGCATGACAAGACAATGCTTATTGGAGCAGATCCCACTCACGTTACTGATAGATGCATTCGAGTAACCATTCATCACTGCTTCTTTGATGGAACTGTACAGCGGCATCCTCGTGTTAGGTTTGCGAAGGTTCATCTATATAACAACTACACCAGATGTTGGGGCATATATGCTGTTTGTGCAAGTGTAGAATCACAGGTACCAATTATTGCTTATCAATTTATTTTGATGCTTAATGTTTTCTTTTAACTTGAGCATTTTTCCTCTTTACTGGTTTGTCATCTCTTTTTTGCCTCGTCTCTTCAGATATTTTCAGAGTGCAACATATATGAAGCAGGTGTTGCAGGTGCGAAGAAGGGGACATTTCTATATTTCACGGAAAAGGTGAATTCATTGAGAATTAGGCATGCCTAATTTGTTTTGAGATTAAATACACGCATCAATGATTGTCTATGTTAACTAGCTACTTTTAAAATTTCACAGCCAACTTTTTAACAAGATCTTGCAAAGTGCGTTAATATTTATGCTGAAACATGAAAAACTCAATGAGTAGGACTCGGAACCTAGTTTCCTTCCGAAGCATGCACCCCTTTTTCAATAAACATCCTCCCTGGTAGATTTCTCTCATTTGAGCATTTTGTAGTTGAATTTATCGTGAGATAAAAGTATTAGCCAAACCAGTGCTAAATACAAATTTATGGTGAGCGAGGTTAATCCCATTCTATGGACACCTAGAATATGTGTCTTTTTGATTGGTACGCTTCTTGATTTTAGTTATGGGGTTAAATTGAGATCATCGATCTACTACTATAACTCACTAAGTGATAATTTTTCAACATAAATCACAGCCTGCTAGAATGGTTTGTATATTCACTAAAGTTTTATATGTTATAAGGCGAAGCAGTGAATATCTTGATTTTTTGTTGCAGGCTGCGGACAAAGAATGCCCCTCAACTGGCTTTGTAACATCTCAAGGAGACATCTTCCTTAACGGTGCTCCAGCATGTCCTCGAGCAGGAGGGTATTGTGAAGGAAATATGTTCCATCCTAGTGAATACTACCCTACATGGACAGTCGAACCTGCAACTGAAAATCTGAAGGAAATCCTTAAACTCTGTACAGGATGGCAAAACATATCAAGACCCTGTGAGAAGACAGCATAAACTATGATGCCCCAGTAACTATCCCTTTGTCTACAGTATTACTAGTTGTTATTCTGGTTTTGATGGCTTTCTATAGTTATGAGTATTCGATGTTATTCTGGTTTTGATGGCTTTCTATAGTTATGAGTATTCGAGTATGGTATTGATATAATGTAATAAAAGATATAATAAATATGCTTCAAAAATAAACCATGTAATGTAATAAAAAACTATGAAAAATAGTAGTTGTGTTTGGAGTTGAAATATATTTTGTTTAAGTTGCCTTTCTCTTTCAGAAAACCCCAAGAAATCTTAGGCATGAATGAGTGAAGTAAGAATCAATCAACTGAACACTTTTCAAATCTTGTTCAACAATCCCAGAACCCTCTTTTTAAGGTTCAAAACCCACTAAGAGATACCTTTTGGTCTCATCTCTATATCATAACAGTTTGCCAGTACCATCAAAGATACACCAATACTAGATTCCTTTTTATCCATCTCCATATAATGTTTTTTACTCCAGCCTTTTTAACCTATATCTCTATTCTTGTCCAATTTATAAATCACATGGAAACCTCTGGATCACCTGATAATACTCATACTTCAAGCTTGGATATTCAAACCTTACTACCCAAATGGCAGAAAAATTAACTCTACCTTCATCTCTTTATGAGCCAGTCTTCATTGATAAAACAGTCATCTTAGCTGAATCAAATAACAATTGGAAGTGGTGTATGGTTGGTAATCTCTGTTGTGAAACCCTCGTACCCACCTTTTCAATCCGTTATTACATCTGCAATCAATGACCTCTTGCTCAATCGCCTACTGTCACAACCTTCAGTGGAATAAGGAGTAGAGTACTCATAAGGTTTCTAGCAGAAGACGACTTCAACAGAGTTAACTCTCAAAGACCTTGGTTTGTCTGTGGTTACTTAATGGTTCTCAAAGTTGTTCCCCCAACAGGCTGGCCTGCAAACTATCAAGTTTCCTTCACTGAAGAACTCATGTGGTTTATTTTATGTAACATCCCAAAGGAATGCACTGAGTTTGAGGATCTCCAGAAACCCACTTTCAAGATGGGAGAATTGATTGAAGCTCAAAATCCGAGGGAAATCACCCTCGAAAGAAGAATGTTAAAGTCTATGTTAGAGTCCCAGTTCAAAAGGCTCTACCTTCTGGCATCCCGCTCTTTACCAGCGGAAGAACTCAACCTTTCTTGATTGAATGTAGATATGTTAAGGTTCCACGATACTTCTGCACTTCTTGTCGAGTACTGGATCATAAGGATGCAAACTGTCCTATATGGAAGCTAAAACAATAGTCTAATAAGGAAGCAGCTTCTTTTAACGACAAATACTCCCTTCCAGCTGTATCCAAGCTTATGATGCCACCAAAAGTAGCAGAAAAACCAGCTTCTACCTCCTCCAATCAATCAAAAGATACCATCATGTCCCAGAATGATATAGTTCCAGATAATCAGGATGAATCACCTGCTGCTCTTGAAAATGATAAAGGTAAATCTAAGGAGAATATTCATCACCATGAGAAAACTATTCAAAAAGAATTAATGAGTAACCTTCAAATGGGTCATTTTGTCAATCGATATACTGCTTTGAAAATCTTTGATGTTGGTCCGGTTCAACATAATTCAACTCAAATGAACAATGGGTTACCAGTTATCTTCAAACAAGTTACGACTCAGAATGTTACTGTTGAAGCCTCTGTTTCGGTTCCTGAATCGGTGAATCGTGGTCCTATTCGTACCTCTAACTCTTCAAGGAGATTCAAAACAGCTTCCGTGCCAACTCAGACTCCTACTATCACTAGAGGAGAAGTTATTTCTGCAGCTGTTGATCATGATGATTTATCAAATCTGAAAAGGAAGATTAACCCAAGAGCCGATCTGAGGAAACGCATTAGAGCTAGCTCTTCTACTTTAGCTAGCATAGTGGTTATTCCTGAACAACATGATGTGTCTGAACCAGATTATGCTCAACTTTGTCCTCCTATCACTAAATTAGGAGATTTACCCACCATCAATTTATCAAATTTTACCCTCAACACCCATTTGTTGGTTGATCCTTATGGTGGTTATAATGTTCCTGTCGACGAATCCCCAAGTAACAATGGTGTCTGTAATAATTCTCTTCACAGTTCTGCTACTCTGAGTCTCGATTCTACTCAAGATATTTCTCAAATGGGTGGATCTAGCAATTCTCAGCTTGGTGATAGTTCTACTCCTACACCACTCAGGTAAACTCAAATTCTTCTCCCCCTATTATCGACAATCTTAACATTTCTAGTCCTATCAATCATTTCCCTGTCCACAATATTAACTCAGTTTGCTGGAATATTAGAGGATTTGGAAAGAAAACTGCTAATAAAGAACTTAGTTTTCTATGTAGAAACATAAACCCTGATATCATTTTTCTGTCGGAAACAAAAATGAACAAAGATTTGGCTGCTAGAAGATCAAGAATCATGGGCTTTCCTTGTACTTTTAATGTCCCAAGTATTGGGAGGAGTGATGGTCTTGTGCTTGATTGGAAAAAAGAGATCCACCTGAACATTATTTCATCCAGCTTGAGAGGCATCTATTCACATCTACTGAATCATTCACTTTAAACTTTGTCACATACACTTCATATATGGTGAACCTAATAGTAGTCTAAGGCAAGCCTTTTGGGAAAGTCAATGTCAGCTACCACCTATACCACATGATGACCTAGTTTTTTTTGTAGGAGAATTTAATACCCTCTTAGGCACTGAGGATAAGAATGGTGGTCTAGAAGTTGATGATTCTGATTTTGAATACCTTAGAAATTTCTGCTCTGTGTTTAACTTGCATGATCTTGGTTTTTCTGGTCCTAGGTTTACTTAGTCCAATATGCAACAAGGTAGTGATCTTATTATTGAAAGATTGGATAGATGTCTTATTAATCAATCTGCTGAAGTTTTATTTCCTAAACTTTGTGTTAATAATCTACCTAGAGACTCCTATGATCATTGCCGCATGCATATAGGTTTAAACTTTGAAGGCATTTGTATGCCAAGGCCCTTCCATTTCATGGCTATGTGGATTGAAGACCCTACTTGTAGAGATATTATAGATAACTCTTGGTCGGTCAATGTGATAGGTTCCCCTGCTTATAAACTTAAATCTAAACTCTTGAGTACCAAGAAATGTCTTAGAGATTGGAATAAATCCTCCGTTGGTAATATTCAAACCAATATATATACCACCAAGGGAGAATTAGTTGATATCTAAACCTCTAATCCCACTAATTCTATCTCTATAGCTATACTTAGCGCTAGATTAGAGTATCTATACAATCTAGAGGAACTCTATTGGAAGGACAAGTCTAGAGAGGTATGGCTTGTGGAAGGTGACAGAAATTCACCCTATTTCCATAGAGTTACCCTCTTTAGAAGAAAGAGAAATGTTATTAGCTGGATTAATAATTCATCTGATACTATTCTAACTGATATAAATAGTATTGGTAATTCCTTCATAGATTATTTTAAAACTCTTTACTTTTCCTATCCTTAACAATTCCAAGACGAAATCCTTCAAGAACTCCCTGTTAAGTTCTCTGAAGCTGATAATGCTCATCTAAACTCTCCTCTCTCTCCAGAGGAGATTAAGAACTCTATGGAAATTGTTGGGATCTCCAGAAAGCTGATAATGCTCATCTAAGCTGATAATGCTTAATCAAAAGCACCGGGATATTATTGGAGAGGAAGTCATTGATCAGAACTTGACATATAGAATATTTTTTTTAACCATACTAATATTGCTCTCATCCCCAAAGTTCCTCTTGCTGAGTTGGTTTCTCAGTATAGACCTATTGGTCTGTGTAACTTCATTTATAAAATCCTTTCTAAGACTTTAGCCAATATATTGAAGCCTTTTATGAATAACATAATTTTCCAAAATCAAAGTGCCTTCATACCTAAGAGGAGTATTTCTGATAATATTCTTCTAGCTAATGATGCTATATATGTTGTCAATCACAATGACAAAACTGAAGGCATTGCTGCCATAAAACTTGATATGTCCAAAACTTATGATAAGCTGGAATGGTCTTTTCTTGAGAATGTTTTAAAAAAAATGGGACTGTCTGAGCACTGGATAAATCTTATTAACCAGTGTGTCTCCTCTGTTTCTTACTCTATCCTCCTTAATGGTAGCCCCATTGGTTTGTTCAAATCAGAAAGAGGACTGAGGCAGGGAAACCCTCTATCCCCTTATCTTTATATTATTTGCTCCGAGGCTCCATCTCCTTACATTGATACCCTCTCTTCTGAAGGACTGGTTGAAGGCATAAAGTGTGTAAAGATGCTCCTGTTATGACACACCTTTTGTTTGCTGATGATTCCCTCCTTTTTTCTTAAGTCACTATTAAAGATTTTTCAGACTATCAAAGATTATCTTCAAATATTCCCTCCCTGAACATAGGAAACCAACTTGTTAATATTCTGGATATCCAAAATAGGGATTTAGGAGAAAAGTATCTTGGTACACCTACAATGTTCCAAGCTTCTAAATTTCAAACCCACATGGGTATCCTCCAAGACATTGATGCCAGAATATCTATATGGCTTCATAAGCTCTTGTCCCAAGCTGCTAGAAGTACTCTAGTTAAACATATTGGTCAAGCTATTCCTTTGTTTCAAATGGGAGCTTTCGTTATCCCAAAACATCTTTGTAGAAAAATGGACTCTTATCTCTGTAAATTTTGGTGGGGGAGAAACCCTTGACCCTAAAGATAGAAAATTACATCTTTTGGGTTGGGATATCTTGTGCTCCCCTAAATTTGAAGGTGGTCTGGGATTTAGGAAAGCTGAGCTAAATAACTTGCCTATGCTTGCTAGAAATGCTTAGAGAATTATTGAAAATCCTAATTGTATGTTAGCTACTATCCTTAAACTGATTTCTTGAATGCCAAGTGCACTAGTAAGTGTTCTTGGACCTGGAAGTGTATGCATGTTATTAAGGAGTTGATCAAACCTTTTATTTATTGGATTGTAAGATATGGTCAATTTATTGACCCTTGGTGTGATAAATGGATCCCAGATTTGGGTTCTTCCTCACTAAATCCCTTAGTCCCACCTGATCCCAATGTTAAAGTCTCTTACTTCATTAATAATCAGACTAGAACTTGGGATGTTAATAGACTAATTACTCACTTTGATGATGCTTCTGTTAAGACAATTATCACTATTCCCTTAAGCCAGTTATGCACTCCTGACAGGAGGGGTTGGGAACTTTCAAAGAATGGTAGATTTTCCTCTAAGTCTGCCTACATGGGAATTATAGGTCTTAGGCCCTCCCCATGTATCAATCTTTGAAAGCGCATTTGGAAAATTAAGGTTCCTTACAGAATCCAAGTCTTTCTCTGGAAAGCTGCTAGAAATGCTCTACCTGCCAGAACTATTTTACATACTAGAATGCCCATGCATAGTGTTGATTGTGTCAGATGTACTGATCCTCATGAGTCTGTTATCCATGCTTTATTCCTCTGCCCCTTTGCTAGTAGGGTTTGGTTTCTCAGTTCCCTTTGTGTTAACACTCAGGTTTCTCAAAACAAGTCTTTCAGTGATTGGTTGATTTAATGGCTTACTGGCCCTGTGACTAAACTCCCTGATGAAGATCAATGCTTCTTTGTTACTGTCCTTTAGTCCATCTGGAGTAGTAGAAATAACCTTGTTTTCCAAAACCTTAAAGAAACTTATATAGCAGTCTTAGCTAGAGCTATGCTCTTGACCAGGAAACCTTGCTTAATTATCTCTCCAACTATTTCTGTTAGTTTGTGTGAAAAATGGATTCCCCCTCTTTTGGATAGATTAAATGTAATACTGATGGAGCCTATGATGATATCTCTGGAGCTAATGGTGCAAGATATGTGATGCGGGACTTCGCAAGCAAAGCTTCCTTTTGTGCTTCCCTGGTTTTTGAAGTAAAGTCTGTTGAAGAAGCTGAAGCCAGAGCTATCTGGGCAATCTTTGAAGAAAGCTATGGAGGAAAAATTCACACACATCATCATTGAAAGTGATGCTAAAGGCTCATTGATCAATTTTCATCTGGCCTGTTCGATGGTGACTCAAGAACGGATGCTATTTTTAAGGACATACTATTTTTATCTTTTAGTTTAGTAACTTGTGTTTTCTCCTATCAATCTCGTTATTCTGTTGCACAAAATGATTAATTCCTCTATGTACTGGCATGTTCCTCCAGTTTGGCTTATACCAACTTTTGAGGGGGATCATTAGCCTTTTTAAAGAACTTTATCAATATAAAAGAGAAAGAAAAAGAAAGAATCAATCAACTGAGGTCCACCCATATACTACTGACATCTTCTTTTGTAGCACACAATAAACTCGATCAAGTTAGTCATATCTATTAATCCCTTTTGCTATAAAATACAGACAGGCGTTACATATACAAGTAAAAAAATTCCATAGATCACCAGACATTAGAAAGAAAAACACCATCTCGGTCTGAAATTCAGTCGTAGCATTGCTACACGAGATGAATGCGTCGTAGTACTGGTAGTCGTAGAAGAAGCATTACCATAAAATAAATCCGATAAGTAATTACCCAAATCATCAGGAGAGAAGATCATAGAAGAAGAAGAATCACCTAAAGTTATCGGCTCACCTTGTAACGTAACACGATATTTATCGAATAACGACCTATATAATGGTAAGAGCTTAGAGCATATGGAAACTTTGATTTCATTTCTGAGCTTACTATCAGGTACAATCCATGAAGATTGACTTCTATAAACTTGTTCAAAAGCTAAAGAAAATCTCTTCAACAAATTGTTCATTTCATCTGCATAAGCATTGCCCATCGAATTAACTGGTGACAAAACGGATACAACTTTTTCCCAACCCAGTCTTTCATAATTCCAAGCATACTGTTTAACTTTCATTTCTTGTTTTGAAATCCAATCTTCACCAAGAAGAAACGAAAGATTTGAAGTACGAACTCTCGAGACAATGAAATGAAGATTATTGGTGAGAAAAAGATATGATAGTGTTACATCTTTGTATAATTCTGCCTTTCCATCGAGTTTGCAAACAAGGACAAGAATTAACCAAGCGAAACGAATTGAAATCGCAGATTCATTAGGATTTGGAGGTGAGAAGTATGATTCTGGTAACCGGGTTTCAACTGATAACGCCCAATCTTCCATTAAATTCAATAAAATTACACTGTAATCACTTAACCCAGCAATAAAACTCATACCATATTCAGTTAACGGATGAATTCCACCACCTGAAACTGGAATTTTAGATGAATCCTTCTGAACCGTTGTTTCGAATTCCGATAACATTATTCGAACCGAATCACCTAACGCTTCAAGTGAAGATAAAGCCTGATTACGAATAAAACTTGTCGATTCAAACGAGAAAATTGACTCAATTTCTGGCCAGATTTCAGAAACGGAATTGTAAAGATCGAGAATTCGAAAAATCTTTTCAGATGATGACTTCTTGCTCTTTAAAACTAGTTCAGGGAAACTGAAAAGAATCACTGCACCTTCTTTTGAAATTTCAGTAAAACATGATTCTCTAATCGAATCGGACGAGTAAAAAACTTGATCACAAAGAATTCGTTCACCTGAAAACAGTGTCGTAACTGAGATTTTAACAGATTTTAACCAATTTTCAAGCTTGAGTTGGATAATTTCCCAATCTAATCTTTGAATTTTTTGACAAGTCATTTTTTCGATTCCTAATCGATAAAGACCTTCGTCTATAATTGATTTCCTAATGAGTTTATAAATTTTGACACATTCTTTTCCGTAACCAGAAGAAATCATACAATCGGCGATTACTTTCAGATCAGATATAGCAAGAACAGAGACTCGTTCAACCTCGGTTATAGAGTTCTCAACTTGTTGAATCTCGTCATCAAAACCATTGTCATATTCCTCTTCGTAATCACTTAAACTCGATCTCGACGTTACGGAAGAACGATTCGAGATTGATTCAGGATCGAAATGATCTCGGTTCGTTGATAAAATCTGATAAAATTCTTTCTGTAGTCTTTTCATTGAAACTTGCATGAGTTGTTGAGAACGAATAAGTTTTTCAGAACTTGGATTTTCTGTTAACAAGAAATGCATAGCTCTTTGTAAATCATTCACACAGTTAATGTAATCTCGAGCTTCTTTTCTACTTTCGTAGAATAAGGAAGTCACTTTGGCGTAAGAAGATGTTTCTTGATTCCATTTGCTTATCTTCTGTTCTGCGTTACTTATAGTTTCGGCGATCATTGATTCCGAGAAAGAAAATAATGGAGTTCCATTTCTCAATGGAGAATTATATGGAGAAGATGGTGTTTTGCTGGGGTTTATGTGATAAACACTTCTCATTCCTTTTTTCGGCATTCTGGAATACCAGCAAGAATCAACTTCAATCTCGTCACTCTGAAGAATCTCTTTGCTTTGGATTCTGACTAAATGGATTGGGTGTGTATATATATATATATATATAGACAGAGCGAGTTGATGATGAATGTATTTATGGTCATTATTACGAAGTTACGTATTAACTAATCAAGAAAATCGACGTCACATTTTTTGAAACTAAATATGTACGTGTCTGTTTTTGTATTTTATTGCGATCAAATTCTACCTGTAATTAAGGGTATGAGTTAGACTTATTACAACAGAGTTTTAAAGTTCCTGTACATTTACTATAATTAAGGCGTGTTTTGGATTTTTATTCTGAGAGGTAATACACTAATAGGTTGAACTTGATTTTGACTTTGGATTTTGAAGTTTCTATAGTAGATGAATAATCATCAGTCATCATAATTCGAGTGACAGGTTGGCTAAAAACATATTTGGTGGATTTGATGCCTGCTATGGAGGAGGTTAAGGGAAAATAAGTGGCATCGAACGGGCACATGCAATGACTGTTTTGTTGCCAACAACTCTATAATTATATACGTACCGCTGCATAAGGTTCGGTTCGGTTTTTGGCAAAAATAAAATCTAAACCAAAGTATTCGGTTTTTCAGTATTAAGAACTGAAAAAATCATTTAATTTATTCGGTTTCATTAGGTTCGGTTTCTATTTGATTCAGGTAAAAACTGGCCGATTTTGATTAACCGACATATTTATAAACTATCTTTTACTTTCGTGAGTTTAACATATCCGACGGGTTATATTGTCAATTGAAAATGTCACTAATAGAAACTGACAAAATTCAACCTGCTAATTAAAAACATAGTTTTAAGACATTAAGATTTAAAATACGTACTGATACTAATACAAAATAGGCTTCCATCAATTTCTTATCTGATTAACCATGAACCTACATCTCTTTAGATGGAAAATCAAATCAGTGGTCCCATTCTTCATAGGATCAGCATCTATCTTGCGTTACAATGATAACACGTTCATTTTTTGATCATTTTTTGGTTGTCTGGAATTCATCATTTTCACTGAAAAGTTTATCCACCATATCCACCACCTTGATTCTGTTGTGGTTTGCTTGTTTATAGTCCCTTTTATGGTTGCAGGATGAAAAATATGTAGTTAGGCTTACATGGGAATGGTTAGTGGCTTGTTTGAAGCTATCAGCATTTCATCACAGACTTGTGTCTTTATCTTACAAACCTAATCTGGATCTATGGAGTCTGCCATTCGAATTGTAATCTTTCTAATTTATTTTCTTGTTTAATGGAAAAATATGTTATTCCTGTTGCATTTGGATGTCTATCAGAATTCAGATGCGAGGTGTTGAGGTAGAGAGAACTCAAGTCTAATGAAAATTAGGTTATCTATATATAGTTAGCGCACTATCTTTGAAACTGAGGAACATGAAATTGCTTATACACAGACCAAAATCTTGAAACTCAGTACTCAGTAGACATTACATCATAACTCACTGATTCTTTTCATTATGGTCTTTTATTTTTCCTGTTTGGATTCCCATAAATTGTTAGTATGCAGTTGTTATTGTATTTGATGAAGCATAGTATATGTCAAGCTAGATAGCCTCAGATTTTGCAGTGATTGTACTGTTACGACATGACCATAGGTTCAAGACTTCAGGTTATATAGACCAAAAAAGGGTCACATTCATTGGTTGGGGTACTGGTTTTTGATTTGCACGCAAAGCTGGTTACAGACACCGGTTGATCTTGATCCAAACACCTTAGGAACTTATGACTGTAAAGATGTTGCAGGTATTTTCTCTACTCATTGTTTGTAAAATTCTGATTTGTTATTTTCTCTACTCATTGTTTGTCACTTATTGATGTAATTTCTTGCAGAATTTTTAGGTTCTCTTGCAACTTCTAAGTTCATTCGCATTGACATAGATGATGAAGAAGAAGAAGATTGAGATGTACCGTAAGTCTTCTGAATTGCCATTAAGCACATTGAACTTTACTTTTATTGTTAGAATAGTTATGTATTCCTTTATAAATTAGCTTTCACAAATTTGTTTCAATGAATATAGTAGTTTACAACACCTTGATGGACACACCAGGTCTAGTCATTATATAAACTAGTGTATGTATAGATCCAATGTCACTATGTCAAAGTGAACTACTATTAGTGCCTATGCATGAATGGGTGCATGTAGTGAGTTGATCCACCATTTGTAGTATTTGCGAAAGAGGAAGATGTATAGATAAGAGTAGTTTATGTATTGGTTAGGGGATGTGTTAAGGCACCCCAGAAGTACGTTGGAAACACCCCAGAAAAAATGTTGTTGGCATCCTAGATACTATTTACACCCAAGATAATTGCTAAGGGCACCCCTCAATTGGATAAGGGGAACCTCAAGGGATTTACTATCGGCATCCCATGAATGGTTAGGGGGCACCCCTTTTCTTCATCGCTTGAATAATTATTTTGGCGGGAAATTTCAGCCACTTGCGTAACTCTGTAAGATGATTTGGGAGAGATTTACATGGCTATTTTCACGGGATTGGACTGCGGTTGACTTATGGAGATAAAACAGGGTTGGTAGCACTTTCAAACTCGGAAAACTTGGAGGTTCTCACTGGCTTTAATTAAAACAGAGACGAAGAGATATTCAGGTCTTGGTTTTGGAAGTTACGTGGATTGGAAGAATATTTCCTTCCCTGTTCGACTGCGTTCTATCTTTAGATACAATTTTGAACGATTAAAACTCTATTAACGCGTAAAGAAGAAATAAAAAAGGAACATC
This sequence comes from Papaver somniferum, assembly GCF_003573695.1. Taxonomy (NCBI): domain Eukaryota; kingdom Viridiplantae; phylum Streptophyta; class Magnoliopsida; order Ranunculales; family Papaveraceae; genus Papaver; species Papaver somniferum. The sequence goes on along the minus strand of NC_039368.1, from coordinate 95,862,884 downwards.
CGTAAATTTTGGTGGAGGAAAGAAAATCAGGATAAACTCGAGAGATTCGGCCCTGTTGTGTATATATAGAGTTGTGAGAGTCCTAGAGAGGGTTGTCGAGAGTTTGGGTAGTGTTAGAAGGGTTCTGGTGGAGCTTCGGTGTTGTAGGTGTAAATTATCCACAGATCTAGGTGGAACAATCCTAGGCAAAGAGACACGAATAACGGGTAGAGTGTGAAACAACGAATCATTCTATTCAAGATTGGCGCGAGAAAAGAGATGCTAGAGAAGCCCGTGAAGTCGATACGTGTAAAGGTGAAATCCTGATGTGATGCCTATCGGGTACAATGCTAATAAGTGCTCTGATAAATCAGGTGAAAGGATAAGAAAGATCTGGTCAAAGTAAGACTCGGGCCGAGAGTACCAAGGATGACATCTTCCATACTCACTGAGCAATCAACATCGGGTGAAAGGATGTCCAGGGAAGGCACCACTAGGCTCCGCCCAACATCTCGGAAAAGACATCGCCCATCGCTCGAGAATGATATCAAGGAAGATGTGCCATGACCCACACTGTAGTTTGGATGTATCATCATCTGTAACTATAAATAGAGAGCCATATAGAGATCTAAGAGAGAGGTAATCAAGGAGAGAGTAGAGAATACTAAGGGATTATAGTGAGAAAAGAGAACTTGTGAGCAAAACACATCTCATGTAACCTTGAATCAAGTAATAGGATCATCCTTTTACCCCCGTGGACGTAGGTAATCATACCGAACCACATATATCTGGTGTTCTTGTGTATCTCTTACTTGTTTACTCATGTGTGTGTATGTCTATGTTTCTTGGATGTAGTAGTAGGATTTTCCACAACTGCATTCTGGCGCCGACTAAGGGGAACGTGTAACATCTTTAGATACCTTGCATAAATACAATTAAAGAGAGATTCCAAAGTTCCTAAATCATCTCATGATGTTAGTCGACGCTAAGTGAAAGACTCTTATGGTTAAGGATATCAGTTTGTAGTCGAGTCTTTTGAAGTACCTTCTTTCTCAAAATCAGATCTGTTACAATTATTTTTGTCGAATCTTCGCTGAGCTTACGGAGTTTGTATCTCTGTTAAGTTGAAGAGATTTTTTGATGGGTGGAGTCTTTGTTTTCTCGTCTCGTGTTAAGTAAAAATCTCTTTATTTTGTTGTTTCGAGTCAAAGAAGCTTATGATTTGTTCTTTCCTTTAAAAACATGTTCCTTGCGTCAAATTTCTCGAAATAATTATCAGTAAGGCCTCAGATTTGAACTATGGTCGATTGTGTTTTCTAATATGACTAGGACGAGCTGTTAGAAAGATTCAAAAGCTCCCAAAATATCTTTATTTGATGATTGGTAGTAGCTAAAATGAAAATTCAGCTCACTGATCATTTCTCTTTGGTAACCAACTCAAAATCATTGAGTTAGGGTGCTGATGGTGGTTTTTAGCTTAGGGTTAAAATCGTAAAACTGTGCAACTGACATGACGTCACTATGACCATTACATTTATTGAATCAATCAGCATGCCTACGCAAGAATTACCGGGGTACCTTTTTTTTATGGGTCATGTTCCACGACAGAACCCTTAACATCGACTGACATCATCTATGCCAAACCCTAATTCTCATGCTACCGCGCCAAGGCATACCAACCATGCCAGCCGCACCACTATGCCAATGGAAAACCATGCCAGCCACATCTCAGCGCCAAGGAATGCCAACCATGCCAGCCGCACCACTGTGCCAATGGCAAACCATGCCAGCCACATCTCCGCGCCAAGGCATGCCAACCATGCCAGCCGCACCACTGTGCCAATGGAAAATCATGCCATCCACATCTCCGCGCCAAGGCATGCCAACCATGCCAGCCGCACCACTGTGCCAATGGCAAACCATGCCAACCACATCTCCGCGCCAAAGCATGCCAACCATGCCAGTCGCACCACTGTGCCAATGGCAAACCATGCCAGCCACATCTCCGCGCCAAGGCATTCCAACCATGCCAGCCGCACCACTGTGCCAATGGAAAACCATGCCATCCACATCTCCACGCCAAGGCGTGCCAACCATTCCATAAGCACCACTGTGCCAATGGCAAACCATGCCAGCCACGTCTACCGCGCCAAGGCATGCCACCCATGCTAGCTGCACCATGCGCCAATGGCATGCCAAACCCTTGGCCCTACTATGCCAAGCCAACTGCACCTTGCCTTGGCCCCAACCATGCTAGCCGCACCATGCGCCAATGGCATGCCAAACCCTTGGCCCCACCATGCCAAGCAAACCGCACCTTGCTTTGGCCCCACCATGCCAAGCCGTCCGTGCCAAACCCTTGGCCCCATTATGCCAAGACAACCGCACCTTGCCTTTGCCCCAACCATGCTAGCCGCACCATGCACCAATGGCATGCCAAACCCTTGGCCCCACCATGCCAAGCCAACCGCACCTTGCCTTGGCCCCACCATGCCAAGCCGTCCGTACCAAACCCTTGGCCCCACTATGCCAAGCCATCCAAGCCATTGGCCTTGGCCCCACCAAGCCGACCTTCCCTATGCGGCTACCAAAACGAAGGCGTGCGACGATCAACGACCACCCTTCCATCCTAGATGCAAATCCTAGCCTTCCAAGGTCTCCAAACAACGCATGGTAACATTTGGCCCAAAACCCTAGTTATGGCCACGCCAAACCGCGCCAAGGCATGCCATGCCACATGTGCCAATGGCATGCCAACCACCTTGCCGCACCATACCATGCCGGCCTTCCCCATGCGGATATCAAAACGAAAGCGTGCGACGATCAACGGCCACCCTTCCATCCTAGATGCAAATCCTAGCCATCCAAGATCACCAAACAACGCATGGTAACCTTTGGCCCAAAACCCTAGTTTTGGCCACGCCAAACCGCGCCAAGGCATGCCATGCCACATGTGCCAATGGCATGCCAACCACCTTGCCACGCCATACCATGATGGCCTTCCCTATGCGGATACCAAAACGAAGGCCTGCACAATCAACGACCACTTTTTCATCTAAGATGCAGATCTTAGCCGTCCAAGGTCGCCAACCAACGGACGGTAACCTTTGGCCCAACGCCAAGACCCTAGTTTTGTCCACGCCTAAACCGCGCCAAGGCATCCCTACCATGCCACATGTGCCACTGGCATGCCGTGTCAGCCACCTTTCCGCTCCTAAACCATGTCATGCCGGCCTTCCTTATACAACTACCAAAACGAAAGACTGCAACAATCAACGACCATTTTTTCATCTAAGATGCAGATCTTAGCCGTCCAAGGTCGCCAACCAACACACGGTAACATTTGGCCCAACGCCAAGACCCTAGTTTTGGTCACGCCTAAACCGCGCCAAGGCATGCCGACCATGCCACATGTGTCAATGGCATGCCGTGCCAGCCACCTTGCCGCGCCTAAACCATGTCATGCCGTCCTTCCCTTTACGCCTGCAAAAACGAAGGCCTGCAACAATCAACGATCACCTTTCCATCTAAGATGCATATCTTAGCCGTCCAAGGTTACCAGCTAACGCAAGACAACCTTTGGCCCGAAGCCAAGCCTTAGTTTTGGTCACGCTCAAACAATGCCAAAACCCTAGCTTTTGTCCGCGCCTAAACTATGCCATATTAAATCCATGCCAGCCATGCTTTCATGCCACTGGCTACCAAACGCAAGGTTGCAATAATCAACGGCTACCCTTCCTCTCAAGATTCAATATCTCGACCGTCAAATGTCACCACCGAGCCAGCAAGTCTCCCAAGCTCAACTTGCCAGACAACAACAACATGCTACATGTTTTCCACGAAAACACTCGAGACATCAACCATGTCTCAATGGTGGAGCATTCACCTAACGCACACAACGTGCTGGGTTCGAATCACACCACCCTCAACAGGGAACAACAAGTTCTGTCTGGAGCATACAACACTCAGAAAACGTTTAGCTAGCATTCCCATCTGTTAGCTTCTCACTTTCTGATACAAGTCACAAAACAACTACTCTTCCAGAATCAACTATTCTGGTCTCAACACTCTCTTCGCTTCCCTCCTCAAAACCAACCCTTCTCCTCCACTTTGTGAACGAAGCAAGTCTGGAACGACCATTTCTTGGTTTATTCCGGACTTGTACAGATTGATCTCTCGAATCTAAAGTACTCCCTTGCAGTACATTATTTAGGTTTAGATTTGTTTCTCACCCACATCACACAAAATTACCTAAACCAGCAGAAACTGTTTTCACCCTCAAACAATTGGCGTCCACAGTGGGAGATCAATCTCTCGGTTGCAATATCGATTTCCAAATTTCCGATATCGCCTTCCACTTCCAACTCCAACATGGTGGAACTCAGATACGGATCAGCTGTCGAGAACACCAACGCAGAATCTGTCCCTGGTGTTAACGCTACTTCCAACAACATCACTATGCCACCTACTGACCCCACTAACACCGAAAGCACTCCTTCAGGTGTAACACCGCCGATCACCAGGGCCAGAGCCGCTGCCGCCTCTAATGTCTCTGCGCAACTTGCTAATCCTGGCAGTATTGAAAGTGCTCCTTCAGGCGTTACGCCACCAGTCACCAGGGCCAGAGCTGCCGCTACCGCTCCAAACGCTTCGTCAATCATGACGCCTCCAACCGCAAATAAGACTCCAACTACCCATCAACGGGACGAGAAACCGGAGGAACTAGAGGAAGCCGACCCTATATCACCATCGGTGATTTGATGGAACGGCAAGAGGTTCTCGCTATAGCCCAGACGGATATGGTTTCGACGCAGAAAGAAGTACTCGTCTTTCTCAAAGCTCTGACAGAGCGGCTGCCGCTTGAGTCACGCCCTCCATAGCCGTTTAGAAATGCCTCCAACATCCCCGACGCTAGCACCTCGGCGGAACGCGTCCCCGTGGACGAGGAGATTCGTGCCAGAACCCCATTGGAAAGAAGTCAGCCGTCCAATTTTTTCACACGAGAGGATCTGGAGCAACTTCTCCGGAATCGAATCAAGAATTATGAAATAGACATGCATCAACATCAACCTCCTTACCCACCTGAAATACAAAGAATTCCTCTTCCAATAGGATACTCCTCTCCTCAATTCACCCTGTACGATGGCACCGAAATTCACGTGAGCATGTCTCTCGCTTCTTGGAGTCCCTAGGCGAACATGAATAAAATCACGTTCTTCGTCTGAGGGAGTTTTCGAAACCGCTTATAGAAAAAGCGTACACATGGTACAACAACATCGCGCCAAACAGCATACCCAACTGGGATGGCATGGTTACCGCATTTTGCAAGAAGTACTTCTTTGTGTCTAAATAAGGTACCTTCTCGGACCTAGGAAGGATGTACCAACGGGACAACGAACATCCAAATGATTTTTTTAAGAGATTCAGGGTTCAAGTACTGGACTGTCATGACCCAAACATGACCGAGAAACAACTGGTGAATTCATGCATCAACAGTATGGCTCCCATTTACCGTGCCCTGCTAGAGAACCTGCATTTCCAGAAATTCTCTGAGCTCCATGAAGCTTCCAGGCGATCAACAACGACGGCACCAGCATTATTAGAAAGAGCTAGACCAACCAGAGCCGAAGACGTGCGCGAAACTCGTGAGAATAGATGTCTCATCAACAAGCAGTACAACACTGGTCCCTCCTCTATGAGCGTAGTAAACGAGGGAGGAAAAAGAAAGGCCTCAACTGCAGACCAGCAACCTAAACGAGAAGCACCAGCACGACGAGCAACTCCGCAACGGAAGGCCGCCGCTAAAGATCCCATGCGTCATCACGAAGCTGAAGAAAATACCCTGGATTTCCCGTTTCCCATTGAGGAGGTGATCGACCTCTTAGAAGCATGGATTTAAGATGATGTTATCAGACTACCATCTCCCAGACGCCCACCGACTGAGGCCGATATGGCAAACCCTAAATACCGCCACTACCATAGATTTTTTCACCACCCAACCAGTGATTGCAACAGACTGAAGCATATCTTCAAAGAAAATATAGAAGCAGGGGAACTTCAACTAGGAAACGAGGGAGTACATCGAGACTCACTTCCGGTGAGGAATTGTGGAGTGTCTAGGGACTTAGTGCACGAGACTGTGCGATCCATGATGCAGCACGTATGCGAAATTCTCTACCTTTCCAAGGTGCAGCGCCAAGATATCTTCACGGCTCTCAATCGTGCCGTGTCGGGAAAACGGCTTTTTCCCTCCATGAAAGCCACGCCAAGAGCCCAAGCTCTCTCAGCGAGCGGAATCGAAAAGGACAATGGGGACTGCTGACCACGTCCTATTTAAGAGGTATTGAATTAGACAACACGCGGCCTCTGACTTCAACATTATTACTTTCAAGACTCTGAAAGCTGCGGGATTTACGAAAAAAGAGGCTACCCATTCCCCATACGTGATTAAGAACCCAGGAGGGGAAGCCTTGAACGCGTACGGCTACATTAACCTCGAGATAAAGATGGGAGACACTATAACTCATAGCAAATTTCACATTGTCAAAGAACTAGGTTACGTCATAATATTGGGGCACTTGTGGGTACTCGACAACAAGGCGAAATTGGGAACATCCCCTCTACCGATGTCAACGCCCTAAAGAATATCCAACAAACTGACCCACTAAATTGGTAACGCATCGACGAGTTACTGATGGAACTCGGACACCTGGAGATGACATGTTGGCGCTAACTCATAGATTCCAAATGCAAGTAAGTTTGGCCGAACGATCCTCTCTAAAACCAGTCATTTCTTCCCCTATTCCGTCATGGGGACTCAGCGAGAACACTGGCGCGGACGCTGTCAAGAGATGTGAATGGGGCACTGGGACATTCAAACGCTTTGCAAAGAATTTGGAAGCTGCCATCGAAACTGACGAGACCAAGTTTCAAACGGTTACACAACACCCGAACTCATTTCAAATCGGAGATATGGTGGTCAAAGTGAACTCGTTTCAAGTTGGGAAGATGACGGTAAAGATAGTTGTTCGGACCGATTCACCCAAGGAAAAAGAAGACGAGCCATATCTGGTGGCAGACGTCCTTTTGGGAGGTTACTGCAAGCTCATCAGCACAACAAGTTGGGAGGTGTGATAGTTCACTCGCGATGGATCAAGCTTTTCAATCCCTAAAACGCTGTACTACCCTCTTCCAGCACTCTCCCTTTAGTATTTTCTTCAGCAATTTCTCATTCCGCTTGATATTTGTTTTTTCCCCAAGATGAATGCACCGTTTGTATTCTTCTTTAGGGTTTCGTTTTTATTCAAAAGGCATAGATTTCTTTCCGAATGAGTCTTCCAAATCTCAGAAAAATATACCAAATAAATCCCAAATCATTGAGAAGCCATTAGCCATCCAATCACAACCAGAAACACCATCCCATTCTAAGGGAAGGCTTGGGTCTTTCAAAAAATGAGAAGTTTTATTCAAAAACAGAAACCGCAAGCGGGATGCTAATTAAAGAAACCCTAACTTCGCCGCGAATACAAGGAAGGTAAAAAAAAAAGTTTGCAAAACATCAAAGCGACGAATAGAAACAATGTAGAAGAAGAAGCTAGTCATAGAAAGATAATGTGTGAATTGCCAATGCCTCGGTCAGAGCTTTTTCAAACACTTTCCCCAACAATCTTTCGGGAAGCAAAAGTTCCATTTGGAAGCCACATCAGCAATAGCAGCCTCAACATCCCACCTGGAAGTCGTCTCAGCAGCAACATCATCCGTCTTTTTACCGACATCCGCCTCGGCAACCAATCCAGCATATGCCACCACGACTTCTCCAATGCCTCCGACAACAGTTTCGCCGCCTTCTCCAAAAGTTGTTTCAGTTTCATCAACCGCAACATCATCATCTTCCTCAGAATTCTTCTCAACGACCTTTCGAGGAGAATTTCTCGATTCATCAGAATCAAGGGTTATGACGCCGTCCTGGACAGGGAACCACGTTGATTTTTCCCCTAAAAGTTTCACAAGCTCGGCATTCCGCGTTTCAACTGAAAAGCAAACTGTTCCGCCCTAACAGTGGGCCGTGAAGAGGTTTTGTTGCACCGAATCCTCCCAACGCACTGGGATGCTTCGCCGCCTTCCCGTTCTTCCTCCAAAGGTATGTCCTGAATGATTTCTCCAGCTTCATGAAACAGAGATTCAATTCTATTCAACGCCTCCCCATGAGAATAAGAATGGCTTTCGTCGATTCCAAAGTTTCTCCCCGAAAAATTGGAGACATGTCTGTCATTGGAAGATCCCATTATGCGCTACAAAACCAGATAAAGGATAGAGGATAGACACGATTTCAGAACGACCTGTGCAAATGAAGGATTCAAGATCATCTCTTATAACCAGCAGAGCGATGAGGTCCCGGAAAGGAAAGCCTCCTACTAACCGCGGATTGAGGCGTGATATCAGATTCTAATGAAACCTTTTTCTACTAGAGAAAATAAGGGAATGCCTGGTCACGTGAGGTAAATTAGGGTTTGGTGAGAAAACGTGGAAATACATGTTTAAGACACGCTTGCCCGCATTGTTACTTCTCTGCCGCCAGCACCGAAACTTGGAAAAAATAAAACCGACAAGGTGACATGATCAGAAGGAATAAAGCCCCTTTCTACGGGCATAACACTTGTGGGGTTTTGAATAAGGAAAGAACTTCCTATGTGAGTCACGTAAGAAAAAGAGACAACCATGCCCGCAAAAACAAGCCACTACTGGCCAAGCCGTCTGCGCTATGCTTGCCTCACCAAACCGTGTCATGCCTTGGCCCCACCACGCCAAGACGTATGCCATAATAGCCTCGCCAGAACCACGCCATGCCTTGGCCCAGCCACACCAAGTCGTCCGCGCCATGACTTACCGCGCCAACACCAACAACTCGCCAAGCTAGCGTCATGATGTTCCCTAACCCAGCCAAGATGATGCATAGCCAGACTAAGCCGACGATCTTCATCGCACCACTTCACGGTATAAACCACAAATAGAATCTATGCAAGGCCGCCAAACACGGGCATCATGAACTCTCCTTACCTCTCGAAAAAGGTTAGTCGGACCTTCCTGACCATCTTTTCACAACTTGTCATTTTGATTTTTGTCCTTGCCCGTCACCATCTTATGCTTACCTCGCAACAATGCTCCTGTTCCGAGCTAAGCAGGGGACTTAATGTTGATGGTGGTTTTTAGCTTAGGGTTAAAATCGTAAAACTGTGCAACTGACATGACGTCACTATGGCCATTAGCACACTTATTGAATCAATCAACATGCCTACGCAAGAATTACCGGGGTAACTTTTTTTATGGGCCATGTTCCACGGCAGAACCCTTAACATCGACTGACATCGTCTATGCCAAACCATAATTCTCATGCTACCACGCCAAGGCATGCCAACCATGTTAGCCGCACTACTGTGCCAATGGAAAACCATGCCAGCCACATCTTCGCGCCAAGGCATGCCAACCATGCCAGCCACACCACTGTGCCAATGGCAAACCATGCCAGCCACATCTCCGCGCCAAGGCATGTCAACCATGCCAGCCGCACCACTGTGTCAGTGGCAAACCATGCCATCCACATCTCGGCGCCAAGGCATGCCAACCATGCCAGCTGCACCACTGTGCCAATGGAAAACCGTGCCAGCCACATCTTCGCGCCAAGGCATGCCAACCATGCCAGCCGTACCACTGTGCCAATGGAAAACCATGCCAGCCACATCTCTGTGCCAAGGCATGCCAACCATGCCAGCCACATCTCCGCGCCAAGGCATTCCAACCATGCCAGTCGCACCACTGTTCCAATGGCAAACCATGCCATCCACATATTCGCACCAAGGCATGCCAACCATGCCAGCCGCACCACTGTTCCAATGGCAAACCATGCCATCCACATCTCCGCGCCAAGGCATGCCAACCATGCCAGCCGCACCACTGTGCCAATGACAAACCATGCCAATCACGTTTACCGTGCCAAGGCATGCCAACCATGCTAGCCGCACCATGCGCCAATGGAATGCCAAACCCTTGGACCCACTATGCCAAGCCAACCGCACCTTGCCTTGGCCCCAACCATGCTAGCCACACCATGTGCCAATGGCATGCCAAACCCTTGGCCCTACCATGCCAAGCCAACCGCACCTTGTTTTGGCCATGCCTAAACCGCTCCAAGGCATGCCGACCATGCCACATGTGCTAATGGCATGTCGTGCCAGCCACCTTGCCGCGCCTAAACCATGTCATGCCGGCCTTCCCTATGCGGCTACCAAAACGAAGGCCTGCAATAATCAATGACCACTTTTTCATCTAAGATGCAGATCTTAGCTGTCTAAGGTCGCCAACCAACGCACGGTAACCTTTGGCCTAACGCCAAGACCCTAGTTTTGGCCACGCCTAAACCGCGCCAAGGCATGCCGACCATGCCACATGTGCCAATGGCATGCCGTGCCCACCTTGCCGCGCCTAAACCATGTCATGCCGGCCTTCCCTTTACGCCTGCCAAAACGAAAGCCTGCAACAATCAACGGTCACCTTTCCATCTAAGATGCAGATCTTACCCGTCCAAGGTTACCATCTAACGCATGACAACCTTTGTCCCGACGCCAAGCCCTAGTTTTGGTCACGCCCAAACAATGCCAAAACCCTAGCTTTTGGCCGCGCCTAAACTATACCATATTAAAGACATGCGGCCATGCTTTCATGCCACTGGCAACCAAACCCAGGGTTGCAATAATCAACTGCTACCCTTCCTCTCAAGATGCAAGATCTCGACCGTCGAAGTTCACCACCGATCCGGCAAGTCTCCCAAGCTCAACTTGCCAGACAAAAACAACATGCTACATATTTTCCACAAAAACACTCGAGTAATCAACCATGTCTCAATGGTGGAGCATTCACCTAACGCACACAACGTGCTGGATTCGAATCACACCACCCTCAACAGGGAACAACAAGTTCTGGTCAGGAGCATAAAACACTCAGAAAACGTTTTGCTAACTTTCCCATCTGTTAGCTTCCCACTTTCTGATACAAGTCACAAAACAACTACTCTTCCAGAATCAACTATTCTGGTCTCAACACTTTCTTCGCTTCCCTCCCCAAAACCAACCCTTCTCCTCCACTTTGTGACCGAATAAAGTATGGAACGGCTATTTCTTGGTTTAGGCCGGACTTGTACAGATTGATCTCTCGAATCTAAAGTACTCCCTTGCAGTACATTGTTTAGGGTTTAGATTTGTTTCTCACCCACATCACGCGAAATTACCGAAACCAGCAGAAACTGTTTTCACCCTCAAATATAGGGTTACTAAAACTATGGCTAAAAAGGATATGATGAGCACTCCGATGACGGTCTCATCCTAATCCCTCAACAAGAGACTCGCAACGTCATTAGAGAACCGAAAGAATCCCAAGGTAAAACTATCCTTGCGGAGTTCCGAGGACAGAATCGAGAAACCCTTTTTTTTTTTACGACTTGCGTAGTGGAGATACCGGCAAAAAGATTGACGGAGGTCACTACCACAAACCCTGGCAAAGAAAAAAACTTTTTGATTAAACGTACGGAAGATTAATGATTTCTGGCACAAGGAATATTAGGACAAATAATGATTAATGCATAAGAAAAGTATCGACATCGACGTAACCAAACCACATTTCAATAACTTCCCTATTAGTTAAAACCACCTAACTTGCTGAGTTCAGCATGATAAAGTAAAATGGAATCGTACTTAGTTGAACTTTTTCTTTTCTGAGTGACAGAACTATTGTACTTCGTGAGGTGTTGTGTGTTCTGCTGACGTAGGTAGGAACGGGCGAGCCGATGGCTAGTACTTCAAGAACAGGAAGGATTCTGAGGAATCGAACGGTAGCAGGGACAAGCGCGCAGGAAGGAGTGACGGATTCACGACAGCAGAGCAACCGACAACACCATCCAGAAGAATCCCGGGCACCAGGTGGAGGAATGGCGAATGTCGATGAGGAAGTCGATCTGGGCCGAGAAGATGACCCTCCTCCGAGAGGATTGCGCATCAACTCGAGTCAAATGAGGCCATAGAATATGGTGGATGGAATGACCGCTTCTGACACAGAGGACGATAAGGAAGCGATGATAATGCATGAGGATCGTAGACGAGCACGGCAACACGCGGAGTATCAGTATGCTTTGGATCAGGAAGAAGCAAGGCTTAGACAAGTACGATTGGGAATGGACAACACAGCCCGAGACATTCCCCCCGTCGCACTTCCAACAGCACTACCAACAGTGTCACCATCTGCACCGCCTACCACAACAAGAAATCATGTGAACGGTCACTCCAGCCATGAGAGCACCAACCCAACACTGATGGCAATTCTGTCCAACCAGAGAAGACAAAATGACTTAATGAGGGATTTACAAAGGAGGAATCTACCACTAGAGCACGAGAATTACCAACTTCGAAACCTGAGATCTAGGTCAAGAGGATCCTCGAGCCAAGGTGCATCCAGCAACCACACCCGATCACGGCTTACTAGAACTCCACCACTCGGCCAAGGCCGAGCACCCGACCCTAAACGCACGAGGAGTGGATACGCTCCTCCCGAGAATTCCTCGACCGATGAAGAAGTAAAAAATGGTATACTTGATGCTTCGACTAAAGCTAATATAGAACAGCTTGAGAAGATGGTTAAGAAGATGGCAGGAGATGGGGAAGAATACAAGTTAGCAGAGGTAATTAGTGAAGCAAAGAAAACCCCATTTACCCGAGAACTAGACCGAACCCCGTTTCCACCAAAGTATACACTTACAACGTTCCCTTCCGTATTCGATGACACGTGAGACGCATGAGAGCACATCAAGATGTATAGCATATAGTTGTTGCAGTGGAAGAATTCTGATGTGGTAATGCGTAAGTTTTTTCCGGCCAGCTTGGAAGGCGAGGCAAGGAATTGGTTATGTACCTTACCCGACGAGTCCATAGGAAGCTACTGAGGCTTAGTGGAAACATTTCTCGAGACCTACATGCATAATAGTATTGCTAGACCAATGATAAATAATGTATTCACTTTGCCACGAAGATTCCGATAACCCCTAAGGTCTCTAACGGACAGATGGAGGAAGTTGTGTACCGATATCGGGAAAGTGCCTGTCGACCAACAAATTTTCAGGTTCGAGAATTCTCTAGGGAAGTCCGACCTTATCTGGATAACCATGTACACTGATAAGCCGCATACATTAAAGGAGATGTGAAAGATGCATGAAAATTATATTGCGTTGGAGGAAATACAAGAAGGAGCACAAGACAGGAGAGTCCAAGAAGCTAGCACAACAGCCGGGGCGATTCCTCAGGGGGACTCAAAGCGATCTGAGAAAATGCCGATGGTACCTCAGCAAGCCTCGGGCAGGAAGGAATGGGTTGAAAAAGGAAAAAGGCCTCGTCACGAGCCGAGAACCTACACACCTTTAAACGCGCCGTTAGAAGAAATCTTTAAGGAGGTGGAAAAGAGGAATGATATTAGGTACCCAAAGACTAGAGGAATACAATTCGACGAAACAAGGAATCACCCCGAGTTTTGTCATTATCATCAGTACCATGGCTACTCGACCAACAATTGTCGGGAGGTGAAAGATATTGTTCAACATCTAATTAGGGATGGCTATTTGCGACACTTTGTTAAACACACTGCGCCAACACCTACCACACCCGACGCTCCTGTGCACCAAGTAAGGATCGATCGAGGAACTCAATTCACTTGTAATACCATCTCGCACTCGGCAACTCAAAGGTTCGATTTAGGAACTGGTATCACATCAAGGATCCACAAGAGAGATCGGACGGGGAAGGAGATCTTTAGCATAGCAAAAAATTTACATATGGAGGCCTGGATGATACAGCCGATCACTTTCTATGTTAAAGATGTCCCGCTGAATGGCCAAGCACATGTGGATCCCCTAGTGACCTCCTTAATCATTGAAGAATGGGGGGTCAAAAGGATACTGATGGACAGCGGGAGTTCAGTCGAAGTCCTCTTCTACGACACGTTCAAGAGAATGGAGCTATCTGATGATATCTTAATCCCTTCAACATATGGGAATTATGGATTCAATGGGACAATAACCATGCCAAAGGGGGAGGTTACCCTCGGAGTCTCTGATGGGAGGGATACTTAGACACACTTACCACCTTTTGTGTCGTGGACGTAGTACCGCCTTATAAGGCGATCCTCGGCAGGCCCTGGATCGCATGAATCAAAGAAGTGGCATCGGCTTACCACCAAAGGCTAAGGTTACCTTCTTATCGAGGAGTTTTCGAGGTGCTAGGTGATCCCCAGGACGCACAACAGTGTATGCAGTTAGATATCCAGCAAAACAATGAGAGGCGATCGCGCCAACGTCGAAAGAAGAACAAAGCTAAGGAGATGAGAGCAGAAGAAGAACTGGAGAAAGTAATCTCACAAGCAGTCACGTCCTATGAAGCAGGAGAGAACGAGATATTATAGAAATCAAAGGAGGAGATACCGATTGCAGAACCGAAGCCCAATTTCTCGGCCCTTGAGTCTACCCGACAGATCAACTTAGGAACCGAGGAAGAACCAAAGCTAGTCAGAATCGGAACCTTGTTATCAGACGAACAAACGGAGCAGTTAATAACTCTTCTACGGGAATACATGGATGTGTTCGCCTGGAAAATGCACGACATGGAGGGGATTGACCCATAAGTGTGCTTGCATCACTTAAGAATAAACCCCAAGTTCAAACCGATCCGACAAAAGATGCGTCGTATCGCACCCGAGCTACAAGTGGCAGTAAAGGCCGAGTTGAAGAAATTACAAGAGGCTGGAATCATTCGAAAAGCCCAATACCCACAATGGATATCTGACATGGTGATAGTCCCCAAAAGGAATGAAGGAGTCAAGATCTGTATCGACTTCAGCGATTTAAATAAAGCTTACCCGAATGAAAGTTTCCCCCTTCCCAGCATCGACCAGTTAGTGGAGTCCATAGTTGGATACAAGGCGATAACACTGATGGACGGGTACTCGGGGTACAATCAGATCCCTCTGGCCCCCGAGGATCAAGAATATACATCTTTCTTCACATCTAGAGGTATGTATTGTTACACTAAAATGCCATTCGGGTTAAGAAATGTCGGTGCCACTTATCAAAGAATGGTGGAGGATATGTTTGAGGATAAAATTCATAACACGATCGAGGTTTACGTGGACGATATGCTCGTAAAAAGACCTAGAAGATCCCTCCAGCCTTCTTGTAAAAAAACCGAGAAAAAATCGAGGATATTCCAGGCATGGAAGAATACCGAGAAGATCCCTCCGACCTTCTTGAAACATGTAGTTCGACGCGATGGGAGGTATTCGTAGACGGGTCGTCCAATAGAGACGGATCGGGCCTAGGGATAGTCTTCACCACACCGAAGAGGAAGAAGATGGTTCACTCCTTTAGGCTTGAATTTAAGGCAACTGTAGATGGGGAAAAACGATTTGCTGGTTTTTACAGAATTGAGGAAATGACCATGCGGAGGAGACTCATTGAACCGAGAAAATTCACAACCTCACACAGATGCACTGCAATAAGGGAGTTCTTTAAGTTCGAGAGATTAATCTGTAGGACTCCGGCCTAAACCAATACAATGGTCGTTCCAGAGTCAATTCGGTCACAACAGAGGATGGGTTAATCTGTAGGAGGGAAGCTGAGAAATGTGTGATATCAATGGTGATCGATATTGAAGGTGTGTTGTGTATTCTGTGTAAGAAAGTTCTGAATAATTGAATTTTACTCAGTTGAGAGTGATTGCTCAGACGGTGAGTTCGTGTAGACGAAAGATTGTCTGTGTGAACTTGTCGAGAAATTCTTGTATGTTTCAATCAGGATTCAGAAACTTATATATTGCTAAATTGAAAACACCATGATCCCATGAAGTGTGACAGTTGCGGGAGTCAAAGAGTAGGGAAGTGGAAAATCGTGTTGAAACCAGTTGCTCATCATGCGGAGACTTGGTTAACTTTCCACCCACTACTTGATAACTCCTCTAACTGATTGCACGACTTGATCGCATTCTCACCGTGTGTATGAACACACATGCCGTAAACCGCCAGACCAAAACCCTAGTCAATATCCCCCATGTGACACGATTGATGTCTTGTGAATGTGGAGTCTGCAAGGCAGACGTGTATTTAGTTAGTCAGTTGCTGAATTTATGGGACGATGAATCCTTGTATTGCTGAGTTGAACATAATTTGCAAATGTTTGAGACTCATGAATTGAACATGTCTGTTGAGACGAAGATGTAATTATGTTGATTGTTAAGGTGAGCAAATATTGCTCGTACGAGCAAATGTTGCTCGTTTGATAAACTGTTGATCATTAATAATCAGTATTCATGGACTGATAGTCGAACCAATATTCATGGACTGAGAAAATGTTGCTCATATGAGCAAATATTGATAGTTGAACCAATATTCATGGACTGATCAAATGTTGCTCATCTGAGCAAATATTGATAGTTGAACCAATATTCATGGACTGAGAAAATGTTGCTTATCTGAGCAAATATTGATAGTTGAACCAATATTCATGGTCCGAGCAAATATTGCTAGTCTGAGAAAATATTGCTCATCTGAGCAAATGTTCCTCTGATGAATTGTTGAATATTAATGGTCGAACTAATATTCTTTGCTGTGAGAAAATATTTCTCATCTGAGGAAATGTTGCTCACTTGATGAATTACTGAATATTGACAGTTGAACCAATATTTATGATTTGAACAAAATATTGCTCGTATGAGCAAATAATGCTTGTATGAGAAAATGCTGCTCGCATGAGTTATTGAATATTGACAGTTGAGCCAATACTCATGATTTGAACAAATATTGCTCGTATGAGCAAATGTTGCTCGCTTAATGAAGTGTTGACATCGTCGAATATTGATAGTTGAACCAATATTCCTTTAATTGATCAAATATTGCTCGTCTAAGCAGATATTGCTCGTTTGAGCAAACGTCAATTTAAGATGCTGACATCTGAGCCGAGAATAATTATTAAAGTGTTGATCATGGGATCAACGTAAAATTATTAGTGTTTGAATCTGCTCAAAATTATGTTTTGCATAGCTCTGGATTCGAAACCCTAATTTTGATCAATTGCCGAATTGATGATAAATTGAAAATCATTCATGAAAATGAAACAGGGTTTGGCTACAGGGGATAATTAACCGACCATATAGCGCCCAGATGCTCAAGTGAGCAAAATACCAAAGTCTCTTGAAGATCAGTTGGTGAAAAGATGATTAAATGCTGGTTTAATCATTTTTCAAATAGTGCTCGTGTGAGCGTCAGGTAGTAGAACCTGATTATGGAGAGGTGAGGGACCGACCAAGGGATCATGAGATCGGCCCTTGGTGTTCATGGGACCAGCTGATGGTCGTTTTAACAAACTCTCAGCTGTTTGGAAAGAGTTTTGACCCAGTATGAGCAATTGAGCAAATTAGGTCAAAATTATTAAAACACGTGGGATCGGCTATTTACAATCCTCAGGGCCGGCCTTGGTCGGTCAAGGAGACATGCCTGCGTCACCATAATGTCCGTATCTCACTCCTAAGAGTTTCGATATTTTCCGGTGTGCGTTTGAGCAACATTTTGAGAAAATATGACAAAATCAGGGATTTTGCTGAAACCGTGAAACTCCATGAGATGAAGGAATAAAATTATAAAATAATGAAGGAATCATGAGGTGTGGGACTGGCTAGGCCAAGGCATGGCCGGCCGGCCAAGGAGCCGGTCCCAAGGCACTTTTTCCTAATTTATAATATTTTCATGATTTTAGGGAAATATCATAAAAATCAAGAAGTTTGTTGAAACCAAGGAATTTGTTGAAATCAGGAGTTTCCATGAGATAAGGGAAACATAAAAAATAATAATAATAAAATAAGGGGTGTGTAGGACCGGCTAGGGTGTGACCGGCTGGCTATGGCCCGGTCCCACAGGTTTCCCTAATTTTATATTATTTTTCATGAACTTGAGTGAAATTTCATGAATCCAATGAGTTTGCTGAAACTAGGGAGTCTCCTTGCAGTGAAGGAGTTTCCATAAGATGAGGAAACAAATATTATTAAAATAATAAGACATGGGCGTGTGGGACCGGCCACGGCTAGGGCATGGGCGTCCAAGAGCCCGGGTCCCATGCGTTTTCCTCCCTAATTTATATAATTCATGAATTAAGGAAAATATCATGAAATCAGGGAATTTCATGGGATGAGGGAAATAATAAAATAATAAGGAGTCATGAGGTGTGGGACCGACCACGGCTAGGGCATGGCCGGCCGGCTAGTGGTCCCGGTTCCATGACACCTTCCCTAAATTTTATTATTTCTTTGATACGAGGAAACACCATGAGACTGGGGAGTTTCCTTGAGACGAAAGAGATTTGTTCAAATAAAGGGATTTTCATGAGATCAGAAAAAATAATAAAATATGATAAAATATAAATTTGGGCGTGGGACTGGTCACGGCGTGACTGGCCGGCCGGTGAGCCCAGTCACCTAGCGCCTTTGCTAATATTTTATTATTATTATTTTTCTTCCTATTTTGCATAGGTTCATCGTTCCTTCGTGTTTTGGAATGCTCGTTTGCGCATTCAGGTGCTCGTTTGTGCATTATTGCTGGGTACACTTGCACCATTTTGGTAGGGACTTACTTGATAGCTGCTCAGATGCCCGTAAGTTGAATATTTATCACTAACTCATGGAATTCTGCTGAGAAGAACCACGAATTTAAGTGACGAAATATTACAAAGAATCGCAGAATATTATTGAATATTCAGTTAACGATTATAGATAATTAACTGATGGCTCTATACTAGCAGGCATGATTTCTAGGAGCATTAATTATCTGAGAATTGAGAAACATGAGCTTGTTGAAACGTCATATTTCCTTTATATAGTCAGGGAACACCTTGTTGTATCCTGAAGACGTTATTGCTCTATACTAGCAGGCATGCTGTCTAGGAGCCGTCCAACCTTTCGATTATATATATAAATAATTACTGAAATTGCTCAGTATTCATGAGATGTGTCGTTTCCTCAGCTGAGAGACTACACATATACATATACTCTGAGAGACAGCATTCTCAGTCAGAGATTTTGCGACATCAGCTTTCATGCTTTCCACGAGAGACATGAGCCTCAATACTCAGCTGATTGTTAGATTAAGAGCATTACAATTATGGTTTTACCATTTTAACCCTTGTTGAAAATCCACCATCTACATTAAGTCCCCTGCTTAGTGAGGGACAATCATGTTCCTCAGTCAGCACTGAATGGTGATTTTCCAGACAAAATAAGTAATTGAACTTAGTCGTAAGATAAGTCGTTACTGGATTTTTGACTGAATGAGCAATCCATGGCTCGAATGAAAATCCAGTGGCATACTAGAGTGTCATCCAAAGAGCATAAATTGGTGTAGAACCGTTGATTTGATGGTGGAACCTTGGTTGGTTTGGGATTCACGGGCCAGGCCCAAATAAAGAAATCCTTGTGGAATTAGGTTTTGGAAATAAAATTGATATAAAAGGGAATTAATCCCCCCCCCTTTTTTTTTATTTCACCTTGGCCGACCATCACCTCACCTCTCCATCATCTTCACGCTAGCATCAGGGAGGAGCAGGAAAAATCGCCGGAGCTCAGCGCCGTCCGACCGCCACCGTTCACCGACCGGCCAACTTCCGTCCGGCATACAAGTGCAATTTTTTTTAAAAAAGTTTGCAGAGTTCATGAGTTGTTCGTGCTTTGATAATGCTAAAATTTTATACATGTGTATATATGAGCGTGAGTTTTGTTGAAAACCCTTCTTTTATTAAACGTATGTTCGTTCGATCATTAGTTCGAGAGACTAGCAACAATCCCTAGCTTGAGAGATATTTTTCTTTTGAAAATATACCCGTGTCCAGTGATAAAATTTCGTTTATGAGCTTTCATAAAAACCAAAACTTCATCTTGAAAGGTGTGAACTTTTCATAAAATCGAAATAAACCTTCGTTTCAAAGAAAGATGCTCGTACGAAGGGAAAGAGATTTTTATTTCCTCTTTTTTTTTTTTAAACCGTGACCTGGTCACGATTTTTTTTTTTACGTGAGTTTTGCTCACGTGAAATATATTTTTCATGAAAAATATATATATGAATAGTTCTCGCATATATATATAACATGCATATATATATTTATGTTGACAAATAAAATATGATTTTGAGCAATCGTTAAAGTAAACAATTATTTATGATGAAATTTTGTTTTCATGTAAATTTTCATAACCTGGTCGTGACTGTTCTCATGATGACAATTTATGTTCACGATTTTATGAAAAATCGGGTACCAAAGTTTTGTTCATTTTTTGCAGATTTGAAGAAACGAGCAAGGTTTTGAAGTGCTAACTCTTGCATTTCCATCACTATTGTTAGTGGAATCGTAAAAAGGTAAGAGTTAAGGATTACCATTTTGTAGATGTTTGCATGAGCACTTTCCCAATTACTTCATTTCGTTGATGTTTGCGTCTTGTATGAATAGTAGACTGAAGTATAATATTATGTGCATATTATAGCTACTCCTAAGGATGTCTGACTCCCAAGAAAATGATGCCTCCAGAGACGATACATGCA
The DNA here is from genome assembly GCF_003573695.1 of Papaver somniferum. Classification (NCBI taxonomy): domain Eukaryota; kingdom Viridiplantae; phylum Streptophyta; class Magnoliopsida; order Ranunculales; family Papaveraceae; genus Papaver; species Papaver somniferum. The sequence goes on along the minus strand of NC_039368.1, from coordinate 95,842,247 downwards.
TGGATGAGACTTCTGCTGGTGAAGAAGAAGAAGAAGAAACTCCTGGGCTCAAAAACGTTCCAAATATAGATGATGCATTTTTTGAGGTTCAGCAGGAGACCGAAAAACGTCTTAAGTCCCCAGCATATCGTCTTCTGATAAATCCCATGAGTGTTACTCAAAAGAAATTGGTGACTCCCAAGACGGTAATTCGATTTTGCCTTGAACGAGGAATTTTTCTTGCATCAATCATAGAGTTTAAGCTTTCTCGACGACCTTTGGAGAAATTTTCTGGATGGGCGAGGCACATGCTGGGTTTTCCTCATGTCAGAGCTATGTTGAACCAGGAACAAGTAACAGGGGCCATTCAAGCATCTGGAGATTTATTTATTTTTCATGATGCGCGAGGCATAGTGGCTCTTCTTGCTCGCTGGTGCACTCCAACCCATACCTTCATATGCATACGGGGAGAGTTTACTGTTACCTTAGAGGATGTGACAGCTTTGTTGCATCTCCCAATCACGGGTAATCTTCCTGAAGGTCTTTCAACTGAAGAAACAACAATTTCTAACATCTTGACAGCGGAAATGGAGAGGATCAATAAGGCGTATGGCAAATATTGTTATGCTTACTGGTTAACGCGTTGGTGGCCAATAGATGAGGTTCTTGACTGTCTTGTTGACGGTATGTTGTCTATTGCTGCTTTCTTATGTTTATGGCTGTCCAGAGATGTGTTAGAAGACAGTGGAACTTTTTTGAAACCATTTGTGATTCCCTTTGCTATCAAGATAGCTCAAGGTGAGCAACTCCCGATAGGTAGTATATTCTTGGGTTCTTTGTACTCTAATTTGGATTTTCTGATTATAGACTCTAGTGTATCAAATGGCTTCATGAAGATCAGGTGTTATACCAGTACGATGTTTCTCCAAGTTTTGTTGTGGGAACATTTTAAGAACTATGCTCCTATTCCATGTACTATCCTTCCAGAACCGAGTGTTGATGCCCGTCACGTCTTCTCTGAAAAAGATAATGCCAGGATTATGCGTTGGTCTACAAAGAAGCCTCGGTTCAATACACGTCCCATTGATGTTTTAGACGATGAATCTGAGTTCAATTTTCGTCCATGGGTGTCAATTCCTTCTTTTATTTCCCAGGCGGCAACCTTCAATACTGGAGAAAGTAAAGTTTTATAATCTGGTGCAGGCCTGAGTGACGGCAAGAGATCTTTCATCCTGAGTTGCACTCCTGGTCACTTGATATCAGCAATATATGGAGAGCTTTCAGTGGAGGAATATAACATTGACAGGGCAGCTCGGAAAATGGGTATGGATCAGTGTGTTCCGACTTTTCGAAGGAGAAAGCCATTGGTTGAGAAACTTAGGACCCATTTGGACCGTACACATGTGGAAGGAAGCGCTTACTGGTTTCCTTGCTCCGATAGGATTACTTATGTAACTCTAGGTTATGTAGACTTTTGGGATCAGAAGCTTTAACGTCTATATAATTTTGAAACGGCTGGTCAACCTCCGGTGAAAAATGCTTCTTCTGCTGAGATGCTTTCCACTCGACCAAGATTGAAGTATCTTTCTGGTGATAAACGAAAGACATCTCCAGGATGTTCACAGGTATGAACCCTTTTCATAATCTTCATAAAATTATGATAATTATATTTTGATCATTGTATCAAAATTTTCCACAGGACGGTCGTAATGTAAGACCTCGAATCCGTGTAGACTTCTCAGAAACTGAAGCAATTATTCATGACGGAGAGGGCAGGAGCAAGAATTATAAGTTGTTACCTAACACCATAAAATCCCCAATTGCTTCTTTGGTGAGTCATCAATACTCCTTTGTTGTGACTTCTTCCTCCGTGTAATTAGGATCGTGAAACCAATATTTGTTATTCCATTGTAGAACTTTGCGCCATCAAGTATTGACGGTCTTCGATTCTCTGCTGCTGGGCAGACGATTTCTGACTCAAGTGTTGAAAGAGAGGTCGAAGTAAGTATTTCTTCGCATAACAAATTATGATGCTTCGTAGATAAAATACTGATTGTTGAAAAATATCCAGGAGGATGTCGCCGTGGAAGTGGAGAGTACTGGTGATGTTTGTTTGGAGGATAACAACAAGGAAAACCCCCAGAACTCGAAACCGAATGAAAGTAATGGTGTTGTTGACGTTAATACAAGCAATTCTGGTTCTTCGAACACTCTAGAGCCCACCCAAGTAAGTATTTCTCTTGTGTTTTATCCATGGAAGCATAAACTTGTTGATTTATGAATGTGTGAACTAGAATCCATGTGCATATACGAAAACTTCGACGAAATACGTCACCAGAAAATTTAGAACTCAGTCTTTCGGCGAAAACGCCATAAAATCTTCATCTGAAGTCATATTTTCAAAGTATGCATATGTATCTTCAATCCCGGAAAATTTCCAAGCTTTAGCGAAGAAGCTTTTTAAATTTTGAGCACGTTTAGAGGTCGAAATCAACGAAATAGTAAACTTCCAGGAGACTTTCAGAACTTTTTCAGACTGCATGTTGTCAGATGTTTTCACCACATTTCCTTGCTCGTTCATCGGATTGTTATGAAATTTTTATATCTTGTAAAGGACATCCATACGAATAGAATGGTATATAACGCATCCTTATATTCCTTGTAGATTGCTCCCAGTTTGTCGTCTTGTACAAGGCAGAGTAAAATCTCTTCAGACGAGCTTGCCGTAAAAAAGTGTTTCATGACTTTTATGCTGTTTGTTCACGCCTTGAATGCATAATGATGAGTTTTAATGATGTTGGGATGCTTCTTTGCTGTATTTTATGATCTCATTTGGCTTCCATGTTTAGATTGCTCTAACCTCATGTAATCTTCGTATTAGGTGCTAAATACCGAAGTTGATGACACTGAAACCAATAAGGATAAATCAAGCAGCCGTGGAGTTATTGATGAAGAGACAATCATACCCGCACTTCAAGGCCATGAGAGAGTTGTCACTGAAGTCATGGAAACTTCAATTGTTACCACTCCAGTTATAGAAGAAACTGAGCCACAAGCAGAGGAGACTGAAGAAACTGTTGCCATGACTGTAGAAATTGCTCCAGTAATTGAGAACCGCATAGTGGTACATGAATATCCAAGTGCAAGGCTTGCTTTTGATCCTCCATTTGATGCATCGCTCCCATATCATGAACTAGTTGGTGGATTCAGCATTCCCATTGGATATTTAGGCTTGTATGAAAAATATGGAAGAAGTTTGGTCACATAATTGTTAACAGGGATCCCGGACGCGTTTATGCTTTAACAATGCAAGTAAGCGTCATCTTGCGTGTTGTTAGTGATATATGTGCCAGGTCCAGAAATACTGTGACTCCAGATGTACTCTTTGATTGGGAGTTCAACTTGGAGAATTCTGAAAGGCTTGGCTTCAACGTGAAGTGGCTTCGTAAGAAAATTAATGCTATTGAGGACTCATGCGAGAATAACATACCCTTTCCAAATAATGTTGTGATGGAAAAGGAGGAAAAGATCACTAAGCTGACTGAGGCGCTGAACCTGGATAAGGCGGCTTTGCAAATCTTGAAGGATGCAGAGGAGCAAAAGTATTTCTTTGCTGACTTTCTTTGATTTCTTTTCATAATCTCTTGAACTTATGAACTTCTGAGAGATGTGAGGTTTTTATTTTGGTTTTGATATTGATTGGTTTTGGATTGGTAGATGAGTGAGGATTTTCTTTTGGATTTGATAGAGATTTTCTTTAAGTAAAATGAACTGAATTTTGATAAATTGCTGAATGCAAGTATTGAAAACGTTTTGGAGAAATTGAAATACAATGAAATAAAATCCTAAATGCCAAATCCCAGGTGTCATGAATGCTCAAACGCCCAGTACTTCAAGTACCCAATAATTTCAGGCGTTAAATGCCTTAAGCCAATTCTCGTGGATTACTGGCAGGGTCCTTCCATCCGTGTTGACCAACTTGTAGTATCCTCCAGTTATGGACTTAGCAACTACAAATGACCCTTTCCAATTAGAGCTTCTTGCAGAGTGAAGGTTGCGCTGAGTTGCTTTGAGAACCAGGTCTCCTTCACAAAATTTGTTAGGCTTGGTTGTCCGCTCTTTGAATATCTTTTGCTGATTTGGAATTCCTCGTGTGGCGGGATTCCATGGCTGTGGAATATATGGACACTCATGCAAAGGGGAGTATCCAGAGTACTGTCTGTCATGCTTAGCCATATTTTCAGAGATGAACCTTTTGATAGAATTATCAATTTTAATGGGCTTTGTGCTCAACCATTTGGTGTAATATTGTAGAGGTGAAGATATCCACTCGTAGCTTTTTGTGATTGCTAAGTTGTTAGTGGGAAGAAGTCCTCGAACCATAGCAACATAATTAAACATTGGTAGTATAGAAGAGGAATTAGACTTGCCTGAGTATGGAACCTTTTGATGAAAGAGTGTGCACTTTCTCCAGGTTTCTGTGCTAATTCCACCAAAGCTTTAACCTCCTCCAGGTGTTCGAATGATGGAACATCTCCTATTTCTTCTAAGTCAGAGCTTTCTTCAATTGAAGACATTAGAGTCACTTTTCCAGCGTGAATCCAAGGTCGCCCAAGAATCATGTCGTATCCTGGATCTTCTCGGATTATATAAAACTTGGCCTCAGTGCAAACTGAGTTTTCTCTGACCTTAAGGGTGATGTGGCCGTATGCATCTCTGAATGTCCCTTCGTAATCCCTGATTGGCATGGGAGCATGAGTAGCTTCTTGTCGAGTGCTGCCAGCAGCTCTGAGAGTTTTCAAAGGAATGATGTTGATGGCAGTACCAACATCAACGAATGCTCTTTTAAATTCATTTCCCTTGATGTATATTGTGGTGAGCAGTCCCCAGTTATACATTTATTTTTCGGTGGCTGGAGGTTCAGGAGATACTTCTGGAATCAGTAGACGCTTTCCAGATACTATATGGTTCAAAACCATGAACATGTCTCCCTTTTGCGCTTTCGACAGATAAAGCAATTCACAGACATGCTCGATCAATGACTGAACTGCTACTTTAACTGGTTATTCAGAGATGGATAAAGCCCTGACTGGGAGAGGATCTCTGTGTAATCCTTCAGTCCCCAAGTTGAGCTCTCCTGATTCAACCTTTTCCCTGAATATACGTTTCAAAACTCTGCAATCACTTGTGGGATGATTGACGAACCTATGGAAGCGGCAATAACAAGGACTTTCCATGTCTTCTTAAGTTGGTTATTTCTTGACATATGGAAACTTGATTGCACCATCTTGGATCCAAGCATCTAGGAGCTCGATCACTTCTTCAATGGAGAGGGGAAAGTCAGGTGCGTCTTGATCAGGAGCCCCTGTGCGCTGGTCAGGTACTTATGCATCTTTCTTATCCTTTCTTTTTGCCTTTGAAGGAGCAGAGGTATGCTTGCGTGGTGGTTCGGATTTCCGTTTGATCCCTTCTGCGACAATGTTTGTGGAAGGCTGGAGATTGTACTGCTTGTTGATCAGATGTCTTCTACCTCAAACATCCCTTGGTTCCTCGGCCTTTGTAACTTTTGTTCTTTCCAGTAAATCAGGTGCAGTAGTTTCCGATCTCTTCGCCACTTCATGAAGCTCTGAAAAAGTTTGGAAACGGAGATTTTCCAATAAATCTCTATAGATCGGGATCATGCCGATGATAAACAAGTCTACTAATTGTTGCTCCGTGATGTTTGGATCATGACAGTACAGGGCCTGAACTCTGAATATCTTCACGTAGTCGTTGGGATGTGTGGATGGAGAAAAACGGGTCGCCGGTTTCTTGGGAAAGTGAAGATTTGAGCGTTCTGTCGAGACTCCTCAGCCGTGCAAAATGTTAATCCTCACACAGATGCACCGCTGCTAAACGGGTGCTTAGATTCGGGAAATCAATCTGTATGACCCCGGTCTAAACCAAAACAATGGACGTTCCAGAGTCAATTCGGTCGCAAAGAGGGAGATGGGTTGATCTGTAGGAGGGAAGCTGAGAATTGTGTGGATCAAAGATGATCAAGGATTGTGGATGTGTTGTGGGTTTCTGCAATAATTGGTGAGCTGTTGAGTTCGAATAAGTTCTGGTAGATTGATAAATTCTTGAGAGTAATTACTCGAGAAATTCTGTGTGGATGATTACTGATGTAATTCTTGTTTTTTCAATCATGGATTCAGAGACTTATTTATACTGTCAGAGTAGTGAACACATTGATCCCTGTAAGTGTGACGGTTTCTTGAGTGAAAGAGTGGGAAAGTTGGAGATCGTGGTAAAGTCAGTTTCATGTCGTGTGGAGACTTGACTGATCGTCCACCCACTACTTTTCTAACTCCTTCAACCGTTTGCACGACTTACTCACACTTCTCATCGTGGATGTATCCACATGTCGTAGGCCGCCAGACCATAACCCTAAGTGATATCCCCCCATTTGTGACGTGATTGATGTCTCACAAATCGTGAAGTCTGCAAGGAAGACGTGTTTTAATTAGTCAGTTGTTGACTGTTTAGACAATGAGTCTAGATTTTGTTGAATCGAGCATGAGTAATGAATGCTTAGCGATTCAGTGAATTATTGACCAGTATTTGAGTGACTGAGCAAGTATTGCTCAATTCTGCAAATCACTGAATATTGAGAATTCGACGAGCAACTGAGCAAGTATTGCTCAATTCGACAGATTACTGAATATTGTTAGTTGGACCAATATTCGGGCAATTGAGCAAGCATTGCTCGATTCAGCGAATTATTTACTGGTGACGTGACCCAATAAAATATTAATTAAAATATTGGTGGACTACCGAATATTATATAATTAATTTAGATGTTGATTGCTGGATCAACATAATTTAATGTTTGAACTTTCTCAGAATTCTGATTTCATGAGCGTTTGTTCGAAACCCTAATTGTTGATCAATCCTTCATCGATTGGAAAATTGCTGAAAATTGATCATGAGTGAAGAGGGACAGACCACATGGGATGATGGGCGTCCATATGATGCCCAGTGCTCGAGTGAGCATGCAGTAGGGTTCTCGGTTTTGAGAGTTGGTGAAAGAATGATGATTAAATGTCGGTTTCATCATTTTCTGAAATACTGCTGGGTTCAGCATTAGGTGAGAAAACCTAGGTATGAGAGATGGGGGACCGACCAAGAGGCCATGGGACCGGCTCTTGGTGGTCACGTGACCAATTGTTGTCCGTTTGAAGAATCCTCCAGTTGGTTGGAGAGAGTTTGTGCCCAGTATGAGCAATTGAGCAAATTAGGTCAAAATTATGAAAACATGTGGGACCGCCTTTGTGCAAGCCCTATGAATGACTCTGGTCGGTCATGAAGGCATGCATGTGTTTCCTCGGTGTGCGTGTCTCCATACTGAGAGTTTCAGTATTTCCTGATGCGCGTTCGAGCAACATTGTGAATTTTCAGAAGAGTTTTATCTTGGCTGAAACTCTTTATTTTTGTTGGATTGAGCATGTATGCTCAATTCATCAATATTTTGAAAATATTAAAATAAAAGTGTTTTAATATTTAAAAATTACCGTGAGAGGCTAGACAGTCGTGTGACCATGTTGGCTTTTGGTTTTCGTGATTTGAGCAATATATGAGAAAATATGAAGAAATCATGAATTTCGCTCAAACCCAGGGGTTTCATGAATTGGGGAAAATAATAATTATGAAAGGTGTGGGACCGGACATGGCTTGGGCATGGCCGGCTGGCTAGGTTACCCGGTCCCGCACACCTTTCCCTATTTTATAATATTATTCTTCATGAATCATTGAAGTTATGGAGAATCCTTGAAGTTATGGAGAATCCATGAGTTTTTGTTGAAACAAGAGAGTTTCATGAGTTGAGGGAAATAATAATTTTGAAAAGTTAGGGTTTGCAAGGTGTGGGACCGGCCATGCTTGGGCATGGCCGGTCGGCTATGTTTCCCGGTCCCTCACACCTTTCCCTAATTTTATATTATTTTCCATGAGTTCATCAAAATATGGAGAAACCCTGAGTTTTTCTCAAACAAGGAAAGTTGCTGGGATGAGGGAGTTTTCATGAGTTCATGAAAATGATAAAATAAGGAAAATAATGGGAGAGGCATGGGACCGTCCACGGCTAGGGCACGGCAGGCCGGGCCGGCCCATGGGCGCCTCTCCACTATTTTATTATTATTATTTGTTTATCTCTCCTTTTTTGTGTAGGATTCCTCGTTTTCCATATTTTTGAATACTCGTTTGTGCATTCGGGCGCTCAGTAATGCATCATTGTCGAGTACACTTGCACCATTTTATAGGGCTTACTCAGTGGTGGTCCAGATGCCCGGTTGCTGAGTATTTATTACTAATTTATGAAATTCAGTGGTGAATAATTCATGAAACTGGGTAATAAAGATGAGTAGTTTTTTTATCATCAATTCATAGGATCAGCCGTGGATTCGACCATGAATTCGGAATAATAAAATAGGTATTACCATTCCATGGGATCGTGGATTCGACCATGAAATCGGAGTAATAAAATAAGTGGTGATATTACCATTTCATGAGACCATCCGTGGGTTCGACCATGAAATTGGAGTAATATCTATTACCATTTCATGAGATCAGTCGTGGATTCGATCATGAAATCAGAGTAATACATTTATCTATTACCATTTTGATCATAAAATTGGAGTAATGAGATAAGATAGATTATCTTCTAGGAATTCAGTGGTGAATGTCACGGTAGAATTTTAATCTCTTGTGTATAGTCAGTGAAACAACAAGTGTTGTCGAAGTCCTGAAGACGTTATTGCTCTCAATCTTACGGAGAACCGCCTGGGTCTATACACGTCTCTCTACATAGTCAGGGAACAATGAGTATCACCGATGTCCTGAAGGCGTTATTGCTCTCAATCTTACGGAGAACCGCCCAATCATTCTTCTATATAGAAGGGGATCTCTCTCATGTAGTCAGGGAACAGTGAGTGTCACCGACATTCTGAAGGCGTTGTTGCTCTCAATCATACGGATAACCGCCCAATTATGTTATTCTACATAGAGGGCATGATGAAATGCGAGGTATCGAATGCTCAGCTAGTGGAGGCCTTCCGAAATGCATATTCATCATGGTTTCGTAAAATATGAATCGTCACATGCCTGAAAGTCGTGTCAGAAACATGTATCATGATTTTACGGTTTTGTCCTTTGTTGAAAATCCACCATCTACATTAAGTCCCCTTCTTAGTGAGGGACAATCATGTTCCGCAGTAAGCATTAAATGGTGATTTTCAGTCGACGAGAGATCAGTGGTTAAACTCTGTCTACAAAGGTAGTTTCAAAATCCTCAATTTACTCCAATGGTGTCATGTACGAGCAAATGTTCGGGTAAGGAACCCTGATGTTATGATAGGGAGTGATTCTATAAGCACGAAGAGATAGAACATTTCTGATTTGGTCGGTCAAAGGCCCAGTTTTGGTCAACTTAGGATTTATGGGCCCGAGCCCAAAAAGGAAACCCGTGTTTTATTAGGTTTTGGAAATAAAATTTATATAAAAGGGAAGAAGCCTTGAAATTATTTTTGTGTTTTTTGATTGGCTGACCACTCTTCTCTTCATCATCTCACGAGCATCAGTAGCAGCAGAACTCGCCGGATCCAGCACTCTCGCACGTCTGTCCACCGTCCGACAGAATTCCGGCCGACGCCGGCAGGTAAGTCCGTGCGATTTTATTTTTATTTTTGCTGTGTGCTTTATGATCTCATGAGTTGTTCATAAAAAAAAATCTCATGGTTGCATGCATGCGTAGGATTTACGAAGAAGTTTTAGAAAACGTATATATGCCCGTTTGTTCGTTAATTGAAGGAACGAGCAAAAATCCCTAACATGAAAGATATTCATAAACTTTTGAATAGACATGGTCTAGTTGCAGTAGTAAAAGTTTTATTTATTAGGTTTCATGAAAACCCAGGTTTTTTTTTCGAAGCATGAGCTTTGCAGATACTTTTAGAAACGCAGGGTTGTTCGTAAAAGTAATAAGTAATAATCCTTAAGGTTAAAGGAATTTTGAAAAGACCTGGAGTTCATGATAAAAAAATTGTTTATGAGCTTTCAAAATTTTATTTAGAATATGTGGACCTTTGCAAAAATAGGAAAGACCCTCGTTTCACATACGAATGCTCAATTGAGCAAAACTAACCCACGTGAAAAAAAAGTTTGTTTTTTTACATACGCACGTGAGTTTTTGAGTTTTTTTTTTTAATAAAATAAAATCAAATAGTAATTTTTGAGTAATTGTTAGAGATAAACAATTGTCTTTCATGATTTTATGATGTATGTTTTGTGATATAAAATCATGGGACGTTCACATGAAAATTTATGTGAATTGTTCATGGTTTCGTCAAAATTCAGTGTTGACTCCCAAATGATAAGTTTTTTGCTTGGATTTGCAGGTTTGAAAGAACAAGCAAGTTTTGGGGTTTTACGCTGTTATCACTAAGTTCGTGAAATCGTAAATAAGTAAGAGTTGAGGATTACTATTTTTGTAGACGTCGATATGAGCATCATAATTGTCTTGTTGCTTCAATTCTGTTGATGAAATTTGTGTATGGATGTCACAACAAATTTGCGAAAATGGCTCAGTCCCGTAGCGCTTCTGAAGATGATGCTTCTTCGAGAGAGGATGTTTCCACAGACGCCTCTTCCAGAGGTGATGGTTCCTCCAGAAATGATGATTGTGAGATTTCTAAGGAGAAAGAGGAAAGTCCCAAGACTAAGAACATTCCAACTTCTGAGGACAAATTCTTTGTGTATCTGTATATACCTAAAAAGCGTCCCTTAGGCTCCTCATTTCGGTTGCTAATAAATCCAGGAGCACTACTCAGAATAAGTTGGTGTTTCCTCAAGAAGTAATTCGGTTTTTTTGCAAGGGAAACACTTTTCGGCTTCTCATGTGGAGTTCGAGCTTTCACGAAAACCTCTGACGCATTTCTCTGGATGGGCAAGACACATGCTGGGTCATAGTCGTGTGAGGGCCATGTTGGATCGTGTCCAGGTGACACGAGCCATTCAAGCTGCTGGAGATTTAATTATCAATCATGATATACCAGGTATGGTAGCTTTGATTGCCCGTTGGTGCGTTCCCACTCATACCTTCATATGCAGATGGGGGGAATTCATCATCACCTTAGAAGATGTAGCTGCTTTGTTGCACCTTCCAGCTACCGGTAGTTTCCCTGAAGAGCTTTCAGCGGAGGAGAAGGATAAATCTAATGTATTGGAGGCCAAGATGCACGAATTCAATGAGTCGCCCAAATCCTGCTATGCTCAATTGTTGTCACATTGGTGGCCGAGAGATAGAGTTCCTGAAGAACCGGTTGATGGTACTTTAACAATTGTTGCTTTTTTATGCTTGTGGCTCTCCAGGGATATTCTTGAAGATTGTGGACACTTGCTGAAGACGTTTGTGATTTGTTTCGTCATAAAGATGGCTAAAGGTGAGAAACTTCCCATCGGTAGTCTATTCTTGGGTTCATTGTTTTCCAATTTAGACTCTTTAGTTGTAGACTCCAGTATCTCCAACGGATTCATGAAGGTCGAAACATATGCCAATACCATGTTCCTCCAAGCCTTGATGTGGGAGCATCTTGAGAGTTACGCCCCAATTCCTCGTAGCATCTTGCAAGGACCCAAGGTCGATACTCGTCATGCTTTTCTTGAGAAAAATAACACCAGGATCATGCGTCCGTCTAGAAAGTAGCCACAATATAAGATATATATTACTGACGTCTTAGATATTGAATCTGAGTTCAACTTTCGCCACTGGGTGTCGGTTCCTGATCTCTTCTCGTAATTGATCACTTTCAATACTGCTGAGGAAAATGTGACGCTGAAGACTGGTACTGATTTGAATGATGGAGAGAGGTCTTTCATATTGAGTTGCACTCCTGGCCACTTAGTATCAATGATGCATGGAGAATTCCGAGTAGAAGAATATAACATCGATAGGGCAGCTCGACAAATGGGCGTCGACTAGTGTGTCCCAGATCACCTAATGAACAAACCATCAATTGAGTATCTAAAAGCTAATTTATATTGCACTCGTGTGGAGGGAAATGAGTATTTATTCCCATGCTCTGATCGTGCTAATTTTGTGACTCCGGGTTACATATACTTCTGGGTCAGCAACTTGAGCGTGTGTACAAGTTTGCAACGGATGTTAATTCCCCAGTTCGAAAGTTCCCTTCCTCTGACATGATTTCTGATCGACCCAGGCTGAGATACCTTTCCAGTGGCGACAAAAGGAAGACGTCTCCAAGTGCGACGCAGGTGAGTCCCCTTTTTATGGTTTTAGCCAAAGTATGTCAGTCCCCCTTTTAATTGTATTGTTGACTCCATGGTAGGATGTCCCTGCTGTGAGACTTCGACTTGATGTAAACTCTACAAACCTTCAATAAATCCCTCAGGGAGGATAAGGCAGGAGAAGGATATCTCATATGATAATCCCGAACAATATACGGTCCCCTGCCGCTTCTTTGGTGAGTTATTAGCACTTTTCTTCATCGTTGCGAATTTCCCGTCCATGTGATTAGGATCTTAAAAGAATATTGTTAATTCGTTCCAGATTTTTGCCCCATCGGTTATTGATGGTCTTAATTTTGCTCTTGCTCGAATAATTCAGGGATCCAGTACTGATGTGGAAGTCGACGTAATTATCCTCCTTTTGCATTAATCATTGTAATATACTCTTGAATGAATTAGTGATGATTGTCGCTGATGTATCCAGGAGGAAATCATTGCGGATGAGAAGCATGTTGATGAAGCGTGCTCTTCTTTGGGACATGGGAATATGGAGAATTCCCGAAATCCCGAACCGAATGGAGATAGCGGCGTTACCAATGGAGATCCGGTATTTCCGAGCCTTCCAATGATTTAGAGACTCCCCTAGTAAGTATATCTCCTATAATTTCTTCATAGAAGTATGAAATTTTTGATTTGTGGATGAATGAATCAGAACCCATGTAACTTTATGGACAACTTTGTTGAATTACGTCACCAGAAAATTTCAGACTTTAGATTTTACTAGAAATGCTGTAGAATTCCCGTCTGAAGTCGGATTTTCGCAATCTGCATATGCATTTTCAATCCCAGAAAATTTACAAGATTTAGTAAACAAGATTTTCGAATTTTGAGCATGTTTAGGGTCTGAAAAAGGCGCAATAGTAAACTTCCAGGAGACCTTCAGAACTTTTCTAGATTGCATGTTGTCCGATGTTTTGACCACATATCCTTGCTCGTTCATCCGATTGATATGAAATTTTGATATGTTGTAGATAACATCTATACGAAGAGAATGGTATATGACCTAACCTAAAATTCCTTACCAATTGCTCCTAGTTTGTCGTTTAATACAGGAAAGTGTAGAATCTCTTCAGATAAGCTTGTTCGAAAAACGTGTTTCATGGATTCTACACCATTTGCTCATGTTTTGGGTGCAAAATAAGGAACTTAGATGATGTTAGTTCACTTAAATTCTGAATTTTATGGTTGCCTTTGATTTTCATGCTCTAATCTCATGTAATCTTCGTATTAGGTACCAACTACCGAAGTTGAGAATAACGGAACCAATGTTGAAGATTCGAGCAATATGGTGAATCAAAGCAGTAACGTCACCAACTCTCCACCTCCAGGTTATGAGAATATCATTGTTGAAGCCGTGGAGGAAACTGAGACTCCAGTTGCTATTGAAACCGAGCAAAGAACAGAAGAGACTGTCCTAGAAGAAGCTTCTGCAATGACAATAGAGGATGCTCCAGTAGTTGAGAATCGTGTAGTAATACACGAATATCCCAATGCAGGTATTGTTTGTGAGACTCCATTTGGTGCTTCACTCCCGTATCATGTGTATGTTGGTGGATTCAGCGTTCCTACTGGTTACCAATATGTATGAGAAGTTGTGGAAAATGTATGGTCATATTGTTGTTTCCAGGGATCCTGATCGTAGCTACTTCTTGACAATGCATTTGGGAAACATATTGCATGTTATAGATGATATACGAACCAGGGCTAGAAGTATTGTTACTCGAGATGTACTCTTTGATTGGGAGTACCACTTGGAGAATTCTGAGAGACTTGGCTTTAACTTGAAGTGGCTTCATCAGAAGATCAACATTATCAAGGATACAGTAGTGAAGAACATACCTTTTACTAGTAATGCTGTGATGGAGAAAATGACCAAGATTGCTGAGCTGACCAAATATCTGAAGTTGGAGAGAGCGGCTTTGCAAGTCTTGGAGAATGCTGAGAAGTAGAAATCATACTTCGACGGCTTACTTTAGTTTTCTTCCGATAATCTCCGAACATTGAACTTCGGAGAGATGTGAGGTTTTATTTTGGTTTTGAATTTTTGATTGGTTTTGAATTCATGAGTGACTGAGGATTTTCTTTTGAATTTTGGATCTGATAGAGACATTTTCTTAAATAAAGAACTTTGATAAATTACTGAATTCAAATACTGGATGCAAGTATTGTAAACGTTTTGGAGGAATTGAAAATACATGTGAAAGAAAATCCTAAAAGCAAACCAAATATTTCTGTGTCTGGTAGGGAATGCCTGAATTGCTGAATACCTTAGACATCAAAAGCTTTGAGCCAATTCTTATGAATTACTGGTATGGTCCTGCCATCCATGTTGATTAGCTTGTAGTATCCTCCAATTATGGATCTCGCAACCATAAAAGGTCTTTCCCAATTGGAGCTCCTTGCAAAATGGAGATCACGTTTAGCTGCCTTAAGAATTAAATCTCCTTCCTGGAATTTGTTAGGCTTGGTTGTACGCACCTTGAATATCTTCTGCTGATTTGGGATTCCCCGAGCAGTGTAGTTCCATGGTTATGGTACATGTGGACACTCGCGCAGAGGGAAGCATCTAGGATACTGTTTATCAAACTCGGACATTATTCTGGAGATGACCGTGTTGGTGGAGTGCTGAATTTGGAGAGGTTCTGCATCTAACCACTTAGTGAAGTATTGTCGAGGCCAAACTAGCCACTCATAACATTTGGTGATAGCTAGGTTTTGAGCAGAACTGAGTCCCCAGACTAGGGTAGAATATTTGAAAGTTGGTAATATATATGCATCAGGGGGAATAAGACTTGCCTGAGTGCGAAACCTTCTGACGAATTCGTGGGCGCTTTTCCCAGGTTTTTGTGTGAGTTCCATCAAGGCTTCGAATTTTCCCAAATGCTCGAACGGTTGATCATCTTCCGAGTCAGAGCTTTCTTCCACGGAGAAATGTGTAGCTGAAGATGAAGATATCACAGCAACTTTCCCATCATAAGTCCATGCTCGCCCAAGGACCATGTCATATCATGGATCCTCCTTAATTATGAAGAATTTAGTTTCTGTCCAGATTGAATCATTTTTTATCTTGAGAATGATATAACCGTAAGCATCCCTGGAGATTTCTTCATGGTCTCTGACTGAGATAGGTGCATGAGTTGCTTCTTGTCGAGTGATGCCAGCATATCTGAGAGTTTTCAAGGGGATGATGTTAACAGCAGTGCCAACGTCGACCAACGCTCGCTTGAATTCATTTCCTTTGAGATGGACTGTTGTGAGAAGTCCCCAATCATACATCTCTTCGTCGTTTACTGGAGGTTCAGGGAGTGTCTCCTGAATTGTTAGTCATTTCCCTGACATAATGTGGTTTAATGCAGTAAACATGTCATCTCTTTGGGCTTTTGACAAGTACAGCAACCCGCAGATATGCTCAATTAGGGATTGAACTGCTTCCTTGACCGGTTTCTCGGAGAGTGCAAACGTTCTGATCGGGAGAGGATTTTTGTGCACTCTTTCAGCTCCCAGTTCCCCTGAGTCGGCCTTTTCTTTGAATATGCGATTCAAAGTTCTGCAATCACTTGTTGGATGACTGACATACCTATGAAAATGGCAGTAGCTTGCATTTTCCATTTGTTCCTCAGTTGGTTCCTTTTTTACGGAAGGTAATTTGATTGCACCATCTTGAATCCAGACTTCTAATAGTTCGGTCACTTCTTCAATAGGAAAAGGGAAGTCAGGCGCTTCCTGATCTTTCTATTGAGGCTGAACTGGTGGTTGCGTGTTTCTGGTCTGGTTGTCCTTCCTTGGTGCTTTTGGAGGGTGAGACGCCGGAGGAGCATTCTTGTGTTGTTGTGCCTCATATTTTCTCTTGCTCCCTTCAGCAACATTCATGGAAACTTCGACATTATATTGCTTGTTGATCAAACGCCTGTTGGTCCTGCTTCGAGATTTCGGTTCTTCGACTTTGAAAGTTTTTGTTCTTTCTAACAAAGATGGAGCAGTGGTTGCTGATCTCTTGGCCGCTTCATGAAGTTCTGAAAAGGTTTGAAATAGGAGATTTTCCAATAATTCCCTATAGACTAGAATCATTCCGTTGATGCACAAGTCCACCAGTTATTGCTCGGAAACATTAGGATCATGACAATCCAAATCTTGAATTCTGAACTTCTTCACATAGTCGTTCGGATTTTCAGTTTTCTTCTGAACCATCCTCCCTAAGTCGGAAAGGATAACTTGCTCAGAAACAAAGAAGTATTTCCTGTAGAAAGCATTAATCATTTATCCCCAATTCAATATGCTTCCTGGTGCGATGTTGTTGTACCAAGTATATGCTCGACCCGTCAGGGATTTTGAAAACTCCTTCAAACGGACAACATGGTTGTGTTCATGCTCTCCTAAGGATTCCAAGAATCGGGAAACGTGTTCTCGAGCATTCCCCGTTCCATTATAGAGTGTGAACGTTGGAGAAGTGTATCCCTTTGGGAGAGGGATTCTTTGCATAGCAGCGGGATATGGAGGTTGATGACGGTGCACGGACGGTGTATGTCCCTTTCCCCGATTCTCCATAAAACATTCCAGGTCCTCACGAGTAATGAAACCAGCGGGTTCCGCAGCTTTGTGGGTCTCATCATCGTCATGGACTGGAATAACTTCAGGATCCGTGCTTGGAGATGTTTCCTTGTCTTTCCCTTTCTCCTGATTTTTGTCTGACATCTTGTCAGTAACAGTTTTGAGGTAGTTACATAGTTCCTTCTGCAGCCATATCAGTTTGATTTTTGGCGAGAACTTCCTGGACTTTCATGAGATCAGCGATAGTGGGTGGATTTTCTCTGATTTCTTCGGGATGTCGGACAAAAAGAGGATGATTTTCCATGTTGGTTCGAGGAGGAGCAGTGTCACCACCATTGTTGGAAGCATGAATGGTCTCTGGAATACCACCGTTGTTGCTAGTGCTAGCGATGTTCGCATTAGGATTTGTAACTGAACCTGACCTAAGATCAACCATTTTGCGAAAATGTGAGATTGCAACCGAGAGATTAATCTCCCATTGTGGTCGCCAATCTGTGGATGGGGAAAAACGGGCCGCCGGTTTTTTTGGAAGTGAAGAGTTGAGCGTGCTGTCGAGACTCCTCAGTCGAGCAAAATGTTAATCCTCACACAGATGCACCGCTGCAAAGAGGGTGCTTAGATTCGGGAAATCAATATGTATGACTCCGGCCTAAACCAAAACAATGGTCGTTCCAGGGTCAATTCGGTTGCAAAGAGGGAGATGGGTTGATCTGTAAGAGGGAAGCTGAGAATTGTGTGGATCAATGATGATCAAGGATTGTGGATGTGTTGTGGGTTTCTGCAATAATTGGTGAGCTGTTGAGTTCGAATAAGTTCTGGTAGATTGATGAATTTTTGAGAGTAGTTACTCGAGAAATTCCGTGTGGATGATTACTGAAGTAATTCTTGTTTTTTCAACCATGGATTCAGAGACTTATTTATACGGTCATAGTAGTGAACACATTGATCCCTGTAAGTGTGACGGTTTCTTAAGTCAAAAGAGTGGGAAATTGGGATATCGTGGTAAAGTAAGTTTCATGTCGTGTGGAGACTTGATTGATCGTGCACCCACTACTTTGCTAACTCCTTCAAACGTTTGCACGACTTACTCACACTTCTCGTCGTGGATGTATCCACGTGCCATAGGCCGCCAGACCAAAACCCTAAGTGATATCCCCCCATTTGTGACGTGATTGATGTCTCACAAATCGTGAAGTCTGCAAGGCAGACGTGTTTTAATTAGTCAGTTGTTGACTGTTTAGACAATGAGTCTAGATTTTGTTGAATCAAGCATGAGTGATGAATGCTCAGCGATTTAGTGGATTATTGACTAGTATTTGAGTGACTGAGCAAGTATTGCTCAATTCTGCAAACCACTGAATATTGAGAATTTAATGAGCAACTGAGCAAGTATTGCTCAATTCGACAGATTACTGAATATTGTTAGTTGGATCAATATTCGGGTAATTGAGCAAGTATTGCTCGATTCGGCGAATTATTTACTGGTGACGTGACCCAATAAAATATTAATCAAAATATTGATAGATTACCGAATATTATATAATTAATTTAGATGTTGATTGCTGGATCAACATAATTTAATGTTTGAACTTGCTCAGAATGCTGATTACATGAGCGTTTGTTCGAAACCCTAATTTTTGATCAATCCTTCATCGATTGGAAAATTGCAGAAAATTGATCATGAGTGAAGAGGGACTGACCACATGGGATGATGTGCATCCATGTGGTGCCCAGTGCTCGAGTTAGCATGCACCAGGGTTCTCGGTTTTGAGAGTTGGTGAAAGAATGATGATTAAATGCCGGTTTCATCATTTTCTGAAATATTGCTGGGTTCAGCTTTAGGTGATAAAACCTAGGTATGAGAGATGGGGGACCGACCAAGAGGCCATGACACCGGCTCTTGGTGGTCACGTGACCAATTGTTGTCCGTTTGAAGAATCCTCCAGTTGGTTGGAGAGAGTTTGGGCCCAGTATGAGCAATTGAGCAAATTAGGTCAGAATTATGAAAACATGTGGGACCGGCTTTGCGCAAGCCCTAGGAATGACTTTAGTCGGTCATGAAGGCATGCACGTGTTTCCGTGGTGTCCGTGTCTCCATACTGAGAGTTTCAGTATTTTCTGATGCGCGTTCGAGCAACATTGTGAATTTTCAGAAAGAGTTTCATCTTGGCTGAAACTCTTGATTTTTGTTGGAATGAGCATGTATGCTCAATTCATCAATATTTTGAAAATATTAAAATAAAAGTGTTTTAATATTACAAAATTTACCGTGAGAGTCTAGACAGTCGTGTGACCATGTTGGCTTTTGGTTTTCGTGATTTGAGCAATATATGAGCAAATATGAAGAAATCATAAATTTTGCTCAAACCCAGGGGTTTCATGAATTGAGGAAAATAATAATTATGAAAAGTTAGGGTTTGCAAGGTGTGGGACCGGCCATGGCTTAGGCATGGCCGGTCGGCTAGGTTGCTCGGTCCCGCACACCTTTCCCTATTTTATAATATTATTCTTCATGAATCCTTGAAGTTATGGAGAATCCTTGAAGTTATGGAGAATCCATGAGTTTTTGTTGAAACAAGGGAGTTTCATGAGTTGAGGGAAATAATAATTATGAAAAGTTAGGGTTTGCAATGTGTGGGACCGGCCACAGCCTTGGCATGGCCGGTCGGCTATATTGCCCGGTCCCGCACACCTTTATCTAATTTTATATTATTTTCCATGAGTTCATCAAAATATGGACAAACCGTGAGTTTTGCTCAAACAAGGAAAGTTGCTGGGATGAGGGAGTTTTCATGAGTTCATGAAAATGATAAAACAAGAAAAATAATGGGAGAGGCATGGGACCGGCCACGGCTAGCGCACGGCCGGCCGGCCGGTGGGCCCGGCCCATGGGCGCCTCTCCACTATTTTATTATTATTATTTGTTTATCTCTCCTTTTTGTGTAGGATTCCTCGTTTTCCATATTTTTGAATACTCGTTTGTGCATTCGGGCGCTCAGTCATGCATCATTGTCGAGTACACTTACACCATTTTATGGGGCTTACTCAGTGGTGGTCCAGATGCCCGGTTGCTGAGTATTTATTACTAACTCATGAAATTCAGTGGTGAATAATTCATGAAACTGAGTAATAAAGATGAGTAGTTTTTTGTCATCAATTCATAGGATCAGCCGTGGATTCGACCATGAATTAGGAATATTAAAATAGATATTACCATTCCATGGGATCGTGGATTCGACCATGAAATCAGAGTAATAAAATAAGTGGTGATATTACCATTTCATGAGACCAGTCGTGGGTTCGACCATGAAATTGGAGTAATATCTATTACCATTTCATGAGATCGGCCGTGGATTCGATCATGAAATCGGAGTAGTACATTTATCCATTACCATTTTGATCATGAAATTGGAGTAATTAGATAAGATAGATTATCTTCTAGGAATTCAGTGGTGAATGTCATGGTAGAATTTAATCTCTTGCGTATAGTCAGTGAAACAGCAAGTGTTGCCGAAGTCCTGAAAACGTTATTGCTCTCAATCTTACGGAGAACCGCCTGGATCTATACACGTCTCTCTACATAGTCATGGAACAGTGAGTATCACCGACGTCCTGAAGGCGTTATTGCTCTCAATCTTACGGAGAACCTCCCAATCGTTATTCTATGTAGAGATGGGTCTCTCTCATGTAGTCAGGGAACAGTGAGTGTCACAGACGTCCTGAAGGCGTTGTTGCTCTCAATCTTACGGAGAACCGCCCAATTATGTTATTCTACATAGAGGGCATGATGAAATGCGAGGTATCGAACGGTCAACTAGTGGAGGCCTTCCGAAATGCATATTCACCGTGGCTTCATAAAATATGAATCGTCACATGCCTGAAAGTCGTGTCAGAAACATGTATCATGATTTACGGTTTTGTACTTCATTGAAAATCCACCATCTACATCAAGTCCCCTTCTTAGTGAGGGAAAATCATGTTCCGCAGTAAGCATTAAATGGTGATTTTCAGTCGACGAGAGATCAGTGGTTAAACTCAGTCTACAAATGTAGTTTCAGAATCCTCAATTTACTCCAATGGTGTCATGTACGAGCAAATGTTTGGGTAAGGAACCCTGATGGTATGATAGGGCGTGATTCTATGAGCACGGAGAGATAGAGCATTGCTGATTTGTTCGGTCAAAGGCCCAGTTCTGGTCAACTTAGGACTTATGGGCCACAGCCCAAAAAGGAAACTCGTGTTTTATTAGGTTTTGGAAATAAAATTAAATATAAAAGGGAAGAAGTCTTGAAATTATTTTTGTGTTTTTTGATTGACCGACCACTCTTCTCTTCATCACCTCAAGAGCATCAACAGCAGGAGAACTCGCCGGATCCAGCACCGCCGCCCGTCTGTCCACCGTCCGACAGAATTCCGGCCGACGCCGGCAGGTAAGTCCGTGCGAATTTTTTTTTTTTGCTGCGTGCTTTATGATTTCATGAGTTTTTCATAAAACAAAAATCCCATGGTTGCATGCATGCGTAGGATTTACGAAGAAGTTTTAGAAAACGTATATATGCCTGTTTGTTCGTTAGTTGAAGGAACGAGCAAAAATCCCTAACATGAAAGATATTCATAAACTTTTGAGTAGAAATGGTCTAGTTGTAGTAGTAAAAGTTTTGTTTCTTAGGTTTCATGAAAATCTAAATTTGTTTTTCGAAGCATGAGATTTGCAAATACTTTTAGAAACGTAGGGTTGTTCGTAAAAGGAATAAGTAATAATCCTTAGGGTTAAAGGAATTTTGAAAAGACCTGGAGTTCTTGATAAAAAAATTGTTTATGAGCTTTCAAAATTTTATTTAGAATATGTGGACCTTTGAAAAAAAAAAGGAAAGACCCTCGTTTCACAGACGAATGCTCAATTGAGCAAAACTAACCCACGTGAAAAAAAAGTTTTTTTTTACATGCGCACGTGAGTTTTTGAGTTTTTTTTTTTAATAAAATAAAATAAAATAGTAATTTTTGAGTAATTGTTAGAGATAAACAATTGTCTTTCATGATTTTATGATGTATGTTTTGTGATATAAAATCATGGGACGTTCACATGAAAATTTATGTGAATTGTTCATGGTTTCGTGAAAAGTCAGTGTTGACTCCCAAATGATAAGGTTTTTGCTCGGCTTTGCAGCTTTGAAAGAACAAGCAACTTTTGGGGTTTTACGCTATTATCACTAAGTTCGTGAAATCGTAAATAGGTAAGAGTTGAGGATTACCATTTTTGTAGATGTCGATATGAGTATGATAATTATATTGTTGCTTCAATTCTGTTGATGAAATTTGTGTATGGATATCACAACAACTTTGCGAAAATGGCTCAGTCCCGTAGCGCTTCTGAAGATGATGCTTCTTCGAGAGAGGATGTTTCCACAGACGCCTCTTCCAGAGGTGATGGTTCCTCCAGAAATGATGATTCTGAGATTTCTAATGAGAAAGAAGAAAGTCCCAAGACTAAGAACATTCCAACTGCTGAGGACAAATTCTTTGTGTATATGTATATACCTAAAAAGTGTCCCTTAGGCTCCTCATTTCGGTTGCTAATAAATCCAGGAGCACTACTCAGAATAAGTTGGTGTCTCCTCAAGAAGTAATTCGGTTTTTTTGCGAGGGAAACACTTTTCGGCTTCTCATGTGGAGTTCAAGCTTTCACGAAAACCTCTGACGCATTTCTCTGGATGGGCAAGACACATGCTGGGTCATAGTCGTGTGCGGGTCATGTTGGATCGTGTCCAGGTGACACGAGCCATTCAAGCTGCTGGAGATTTAATTATCAATCATGATATACCAGGTATGGTAGCTTTGCTTGCCCGTTGGTGCGTTCCCACTCATACCTTCATATGCAGATGGGGGGAATTCATCATCACCTTAGAAGATCTAGATGCTTTGTTTCACCTTCCAGTTACCGGTAATTTCCCTGAAGAGTTTTCAACGGAGAAGAAGGAGAAATCTAATGTATTGGAGGCCAAGATGCACAAATTCAATGAGTCTCCCAGATCCTGCTGTGTTCAATGGTTGTCATATTAGTGGCCGAGAGATAGAGTTCCTGAAGAACCGGTTGATGGTACTTTAATAATTGTTGCTTTCTTATGCTTGTGGCTCTCCAGGGATATTCTTGAAGATTGTGGACACTTGCTGAAGCCGTTTGTGATTTGTTTCATCATAAAGATGGATAAAGGTGAGAAACTTCCTATCGGTAGTCTATTCTTGGGTTCATTGTTTGCCAATTTAGACTCTTTAGTTGTAGACTCCAGTATCTCCAACGGATTCATGAAGGTCGAAACATATGCCAATACCATGTTCCTTCAAGCCTTGATGTGGGAGCATCTTGAGAGTTTCGTCATAAAGATAATAAAATAAGAAAAATAATGGGAAAGGCATGGGACCGGCCATGGCTAGGGCTCGGCCCATGGGCGCCTCTCCACTATTTTATTATTATTATTTGTTTATCTCTCCTTTTTTGTGTAGGACTCCTCGTTTTCCATATTTTTGAATACTCGTTTGTGCATTCGGGCGCTCATTCATGCATCATTGTCGAGTACACTTGCACCATTTTATGGGGCTTACTCAGTGGTGGTCCAGATGCCTGGTTGCTAAGTATTTATTACTAATTTATGAAATTCAGTGGTGAATAATTCATGAAACTGAGTAATAAAGATGAGTAGTTTTTTTATCATCAATTCATATGATCAGCCGTCGATTCGACCATGAATTCGGAATAATAAAATAGGTATTACCATTCCATGGGATCGTGGATTCGACCATGAAATCAGAGTAATAAAATAAGTGGTGATATTACCATTTCATGAAACCAGCCGTGGGTTCGACCATGAAATTTGAGTAATATTTATTACCATTTCATGAGATCAGCCGTGAATTCGATCATGAAATCGGAGTAATACATTTATCTATTACCATTTCGATCATGAAATAGGATTAAAGAGATAAGATAGATTATCTTCTAGGAATTCAGTGGTGAGTGTCACGGTAGAATTTAATCTCTTGCGTATAGTCAGTGAAACAACAAGTGTTGCCAAAATCTTGAAGACGTTATTGCTCTCAATCTTACGGAGAACCGACTGGGTCTATACACGTCTCTCTACATATTCAGGGAACAGTGAGTATCACCTACGTCTTGAAGGCGTTATTGCTCTCAATCTTACGGAGAACCTCCCAATCGTTCTTCTATGTAGAGGGGAATCTCTCTCATGTAGTCAGGGAACAGTGAGTGTCACCGACGTCCTGAAGGCGTTGTTGCTCTCAATCTTACGGAGAACTGCCCAATTATGTTATTCTACATAGAGGGCATGATGAAATGCGAGGTATCGAACGCTCAGATAGTGGAGGCCTTCCGAAATGCATATTCATCATGGCTTCGTAAAATATGAATCGTCACATGCCTGAAAGCCGTGTCAGAAACATGTATCATGATTTTACGGTTTTGTCCTTTGTTGAAAATCCACCATCTACAGGATGTTCATTATTCTTCTGAAACATTCTTCCAATATCAGAGAGACTAACTTGCTCTGACACAAAGAGGTACTTTCTGTAAAAGGCGTTAATCATTTCTCCCCAATTGTTGATAGTTCCTGGTGCGATGTTGTTGTACCAGGTGTATGCCCTGCCTTTCAAGGATTTTGAAAATTCTTTGAGGAAGACCACATGGTTATGCTCATGTTCACCCAAGGATTCCAGGAACCGAGAAACATGCTCCCGAGCATTTCCTGTTCCGTCATACAAAGTGAAGGTGGGAGAGATATAACCTTTCGTAAGAGGAATCCTTTGTGTAGCAGCAGGGTACGAAGGCTGGTGACGATGTACATGTGATGTCTTGTATTTTCCATGGTTCTCCAAGAGGCGTTCCAAATCTTCCCGAGTAATGAAATTTCATGATTCCTTCGCTGATGGATCGTCTGCAGCTTTGCGGACTTCGCTGTCATCCACTGTATGAATTGGAACTACTTCCGGATCAGCATCTGAGGATGTTTCATTTTCTTTTCCTTTTCCTTGAGTCTTCTCTGATATCTTATCAGTAAGAGTCTTGAAATAATTGAATAGCTTCTTCTGTGTTACAGCCATGTCAGTTTGATTTTTTGCAAGAGTCTCTTGCACCTTGATGAGATCAGCCATGGTAGGTGGTGGATTCCCCTTGCCTTCTTCAGGGATTCGGCCGAACAGGGGATGACCTTCCATGTTAGTTTGAGGAGAAATAACGTTACCACCGTCAGTGTTAGAGGCTGGAATGGTTTCCGGGATATCCTCATTGTTATTGTTGCTAGTGCTAGCGTCGTTTGTGTTGGAACCTGTAACTAACCCAGACCTAAGACCATCCATCTTTTTGAATATTGAGATTGCAACCGAGAGATTAATCTCCCACTGTGGTCGCCAATCTGTAGATGGGGAAAAACGATTTGCTGGTTTTTACAGAATTGAGGAGATGACCGTGCGGAGGAGACTCCTTGAACCGAGCAAATGCTCAACCTCACATAGATGCACTGCAAGAAGGGAGTGCTTTAAGTTCGAGAGATCAATTTATAGGATTCCGGCCTAAACCAAGACAATGGTCGTTCCAAAGTCAATTCGGTCACAAGAGAGGATGGGTTGATCTATAGGAGGAAAGCTGAGAAATGTGTGAGATCAATGGTGATCGAGATTGTAAGTGTGTTGTGTATTCTGCGTAAGAAAGTTCTGAATTATTGAATTTTACTCAGTTGAGAGTGATTGCTCAGACGATGAGTTCGTGTAGACGAAAGATTGTCTGTGTGAACTTGTCGAGAAATTCTTGTCTGTTTCAATCAGGATTCAGAGACTTATATATTACTGAATTGAAAATACCATGATCCCATGAAGTGTGACAATTGCGGGAGTCAATGAGTAGGGAAGTGGAAAATCGTGCTGAAACCAGTTGCTCATCGTGCAGAGACTTGGTTAACTTTCCACCCACTACTTTGCTAACTCCTCCAACTGATTGCACGACTTGCTCACATTCTCATCGTGTGTATAAACACACGTTCCGTAAACCGCCAGACCAAGACCCTAGTTAATATCCCCCATGTGACACGATTGATGTCTCGTAAATGTGGAGTTTGCAAGGCAGACGTGTATTTAGTTAGTCAGTTGCTGACTTTATGGGACGATGAGTCCTTGTATTGCTGAGTTAAACATAATGTGCAAATGTTCTCAGACTCATGAATTGAACATGTCTGTTGAGATGAAGATATAATTATGTTGATCGTTAAGGTGAGCAAATATTGCTCGTTTGATAAACTGTTGATCATTAATAGTCAGTATTCATGGACTGATAGTCGAACCAATATTCATGGACTGGGAAAATGTTGCTCATCTGAGCAAATATTGATAGTTGAACCAATATGCATGGACTGAGCAAATGTTGCTCATCTGAGAAAATATTGATAGTTGAACCAATATTCATGTACTGAGCAAATGTTGCTCATCTGAGCAAATATTGATAGTTGAACCAATATTCATGGTCTGAGCAAATATTGCTCTGATGAATTGTTGAATATTAATGGTTGAACTAATATTCTTTGGTGTGAGAAAATATTGCTCATTTGAGCAAATGTTGCTCACTTGATGAATTACTGAATATTGACAGTTGAACCAATATTCATGATTTGAACAAATATTGCTTGTATGAGCAAATGCTGCTTGCATGAGTTATTGAATATTGACAGTTGAGCCAATATTCATGATTTGAACAAATATTGCTCGTATGAGAAAATGTTGCTCGCTTAATGAAGTGTTGACATCGTTGAATATTGATAGTTGAACCAATATTCCTTTAATTGAGCAAATATTGCTCGTCTGAGTAAACGTCAATTTAAGATGCTGACATCTGAGCCGAGCATAATTATTAAAGTGTTGATCACGGGATCAACGTAAAATTATTAGTGTTTGAATATGCTCAAAATTATGTTTTGCAGAGCTCTGGATTTGAAACCCTAATTTTGATTAATTGCCGAATTGACGATAAATTGATGATTTATTGAAAATCATTCATGAAAATAAAGTAGGAACCGTCTACAGGGGATGATGAACCGACCATATAGCGCCCAAATGCTCAAGTGAGCAAAATACCAAAGTATCTTGAAGATCAGTTGGTGAAAAGATGATTAAATGCTGGTTTAATCATTTTTCAAATAATGGTCGTGTGAGCGTCAGGTAGTAGAACCTGATTACAAAGAGATGAGGGACGACCAATGGATCATGAGATCGTCCCTTGGTGGTCACGGGACCAGCTGATGGTCGTTTTAACAAACTCCAAGCTGTTTGGGAAGAGTTTGGACCCAGTATGAGCAATTGAGCAAATTAGGTCAAAATTATTAAAACACGTGGGGCCGGATATTTACAAGCCTCAGGGACGGCCTTGGTCGGTCAAGGAGACATGGCCGCATCACCATAATGTCCGTATCTCAGTCCTGGGAGTTTCGATATTTTCCGGTGTGCGTTTGAGCAACATTTTGAGAAAATATGACGAAATCAGGGATTTTGCTGAAACCGTGAAACTTCATGAGATGAAGGAATAAAATTATAAATAATGAAGTAATCATGAGGTGTGGGACCGGATAGGCAAAGGCATGGCCGGCCGTCCAAGGAGCCGGTCCCAAGGCACTTTTTCCTAATTTATAATATTTTCATGATTTTAGGGAAATATCATAAAAATCAAGAAGTTTGTTGAAATCAAGGAGTTTCCATGAGATGAGGGAAACATAAAAAATAATAATAATAAAATAAGGGGTCTGTGGGACCGGCTAAGGCGTGACCGGCCGGCTATGGCCCGATCTCACGGGTTTTCCTAATTTTATATTATTTTTCATGAACTTGAGTGAAATTTCATGAATCCAAGGAGTTTGCTGAAACTAGGGAGTCTCCTTGAAGTGAAGGAGTTTCCATAAGATGAGGAAACAAATATTATTAAAATAATAAGACATGGGCGTGTGGGACCGGCCACGGCTAGGGCATGGCCGACCAAGATCCCGGGTCCCATGCGTTTTCCTCCCTAATTTATATAATTTCATGAATTCAGGGAATTTTCATGGGATGAGGGAAATAATAAAATAATAAGGAGTCACGAGGTGTGGGACCGGACACGGCTAGGGCATGGCCGGACGGCTAGTGGGCCCGGTTCCACGACACCTTTCTTAAATTTTATTATTTCTTTGATACGAGGAAACACCATGAGACTGGGGAGTTTCCTTGAGATGAAGGAGATTTGTTCAAATGAAGGTATTTTCATGAGATCAGAGAAAATAATAAAATATGATAAAATATGAATTTGGGCGTGGGACTGGTCACGGCGTGACTGGCCAGCCGGTGAGCCCAGTCCCCTAGCGCCTTTGCTAACATTTTATTATTATTATCTTTCTTCCTATTTTGCATAGGTTTATCGTTCCTTTGTGTTTTGGAATGCTCGTTTGCGCATTCAGGTGCTCGTTTGTGCATTATTGCTGAGTACACTTGCACCATTTTGGTAGGAACTTACTCGAGAGCTGCTCAGATGCCCGTAAGTTGAATATTTATCACTAACCCGTGAAATTCTGCTGAGAAGAACCAAGAATTGAAGTAACGAAATAGTACAAAGAATCGCAGAATATTGTTGAATATTCAGTTAACGATTATAGATAATTAACTGATGGCTCTATACTAGCAGGCATGTTTTCTAGGAGCATTAATTATCTGAGAATTGAGAAACATGAGCTTGTTGAAACGTCATATTTCCTTTATATAGTCAGGGAACACCTTGTTGTATCCTGAAGACGTTATTTCTCTATACTAGCAGGCATGCTGTCTAGGAGCCGTCCAACCTTTCTATTCTATATAGAAATAATTACTGAAATTGCTCAGTATTCATGAGATGTGTCGTTGCCTCAGCTGAGAATACACATCTACATATACTCTGAGAAACAACATTCTCAGTCAGAGATTTTGCGGCATGAGATTTCATGCTTTCCACGAGAGACATGAACCTCAATACTCAGATGATTGCTAGATCAGGAGCATTACGATTATGGTTTTACGATTTTAACCCTTGTTGAAAATCCACCATCTACAGCAACGAACAATGTCACCGAGTACGAGGCTGTAATCCATGCTTTACGACTTATATTAGAAATGGGGATCCACGACGTGAGGCTAACTAGAGATTCTCAGTTAGTCATTAGGCAGATCAGTGGGAAATACGCGATACATGACCCAATATTGCAGAAGTATTGGGAGCTAGCCCAATTCTATATCGGCCAGATACCAAATATCAAGTTCCGACACATTTGCAGAAAAGATAATCGACATTCAGACGCACCGGCATACATCGCCTCCATGCTAACAAATTCGAGTGTTAAAGGCATCAGAGTCATGAGAATCTTGAGCCCATCTGTACCTGATACGGGGAGCATATGTAGTTGTGACCATGGCAGATAAGTATGAAGCTGGCGATTGGCGCAAACCCATTCATCAGTATTTGGAAACGGGAGAACTACCCAAAGGATGAACCAAGATCAACAAAATCAAAAGTAAAGCGGTAGCATACGAATTACGAGACGGTGTCTTATACAGAAAATCATACATGGGGCCACTATTGAGGCGCCTAAGCAAAGAAGAAGGACACTCGATCTTGAATGAACTACATTATGGGGAAGCGGGCAATCACAGCTCGGGACGAAGTCTGGCAGCCCGATCCAAGACTATGGGATACTTCTGGCCCTACATGAATGAAGACGCAAAACATATGGCATTAATTTTCGGCGAATGCCAAAAGTTTGGTAAAAAGATACATGCACCTGCAGTAACCTTGAACTCAGTAATTAGCCCTTGGCCTTTCGCCAAGTGGGGGATCAACATCATGGGACCGCTACACGTCGGGTCGGGACAGAGAAAGTATTTGATCGTGGCCACTGAATATTTCACCAAATGGGTAGAAGCGGCACCACTGAGGCACATACGGGACAAGGACGTATTTCGTTTTATCTGGGAACACATCATTTGTCGCTTCGGCGTACCAGCAGCAATCATCTTGGACAACGGAAAACAACTACAAGGAAAGAATATCGACCTGCTATTTGACACCTACAACATTCGGAAGAGTAAGGTGACGCCCCTTTACCCACAAAGTAATGCGCAGGTCGAGATCACTAATAAAACAATAGCAGACAGTCTGAAAAAGAAGTTGGATGGGGAGTACGGAGAATAGTGAGGGGAGCTCTATAATGTTCTATGGGCTTATAGAACTCACCGAAGGGAAGCAACCGGCCTATCACCTTTTATGTTAACATATGGAACCGAAGCCATCCTTCCAACTGAGGCGATGATACCCACAACAAGGACCGAGGCGTGGAGGCGAAACATCTCGGCAGATCTAATTCTGGCTAAGCTCGATGACTTAAAAGAAATTAGAGAAATTGCCCTACAAAAAATGGAAAACTACCAAAGGCGATTCCAGCGTGAATACAATAAACGAGTTCAACCAAGAGAATTTCAACCCGGGAAATTGGTATTGAAAGAGTTACCCAGCTACGAGCGTGACAAGAAAGGCGGGAAAATGGCGCCATGATGGGGCGGTCCATACACTATTGTGGAAAAGGTCGGAGAAGGGGCGTATAAGATATTGAAACCGGCTGGAACACCAGAACCGCGACCGTCGAACGCTCGACGCCTGAAGTTATATCACCTATGAGAGGTGTGTAAGTAGGTACGATACTTTGTCACTTATTTCCTTAAATATCCACGAGGGGTAGGAAATATGACAATTTCGTCTAATGGTCATTCGTACTCGGGGAGACGGCAGTGTACAAGTACTGAGGTGACTTACACTCGAATGGACATTCGTACTCGGGGCGATGGTAGTGTGCAAGTGCCGAGGTTTCCTACACTCGACGGGCTATTCGAACTCGGGGCAGTGGCAGTGTGCAAGTTCTGAGGTAGTCTAAGGGCCCTGGTGGTCATAAACCAGTGGCCGATTGTGGGGCCATGAGTACCCGACAGTCGAGCATACAACATTGCTCCCATCGCAAGTGGACGAAATCACTTGCCCAAGCTAGTTAATTGATAACTCCTTGAGGATATCAAGCAAATAAAACCTAGGAATGACCGAATACCTTACCACTAGATCAAAATTAACGATGATGAGATACCTCAATGGGGACATGGCATTGGGCCCGATGACCCTCCCTGTTGAGTGTGTTCGACAGAAACGGAATTTATACTAACACATTAAACATTTTGTTGCAGGAAATAATAAATTCACCATATATAAACAAACAAAGTATGACCATAGTAACACAAGTGAAAAATGTCAAGCAACAAGAAAACAACAGATTGGCGACGCAGCACCCCATAAAAGAAAAATGTTAGAAAAGATGAAGGTGTTCAAGAGAATTACAACCCAACATAAGGAGCACAATAGTGGCGCAGCACTAGCAAAGATCTGCCTATTCCTTTGGCGGAACTGATATGGAGTCTGCCTTCTTAGCAGCAGCATCGGCCCGCTTCCTCTCCATAACCTCCTTCACACCTTATTTAACCTTGGTGACAAGCTCGGTTCTGAACTTTTCTTTCTCGGCAGTAAGATCAAGAGTCACTTGAGTCGATGCCGCCTCAGCAGTAGCTACGTGCCCGAGCAGTTGGGTCTCCCTCTCCTTCAACCGAGAAGCCTCTTCCTCCAAAGACTTCACCTTTCCTTGCTCCACTGTTGATATGAAAAGGCAATTATTAATAAGGCAACAACATCGAGACATCGAAGTAAACACAAGAACAATACAACTTAAGCAAAAAACACCTTCAAGCAAGGGTAAAACTACTTTAACGGTCTCCTCGGATTTAAGTAAACTACACTCAAGGGTTGAAACCTTCGAAGTTAACTCATTATAGCGCTGCTCATTGAATCCATTAGTGGGGAAATATTTCTTGTGGTCACTCCAACTATCTTTCTGTCGATTGTGTGCCAACTGCAAACCCGACAACTGAGCTTTAACCCATTCCAACTCTTGGGATACCTGATCGAATTGTCGAAGACTTTCTCTTAACTGTCGTTTAGACCCCTGTTGATGGTGGTTTTTATCTTAGGGTTAAAATTATAAAACCTTGCATCTGATGTGACATCACTCTGTAAGGAAACGGAGCCATGAGTGTTAACCTCTCCACTGGCATATTTATTGAGCCACTCAATATATTTACATGAAATTTATCCAGACTGGCGCATGTAGCAACCATCCCATATTTAAATTTCGGCGCCTTGCCTATATTCACCTAATATAAGTTTCTTTGAATGCTTTTTATGCTATGTTCCCCCGGCTGAACCATTAATGTTGATATGACATGACAATTTGTGTTCACACGCGGCAGAGTAGCACGAATTTCCAAATATAAAGGATAAGATCTTTGCATAAGGTATTCAATCAGAAAGTATGCTGCTATCTGGAAATGAACTTAAAGAACTCTGTGTCAACTCATAGAATTCAACCAATTAATTTTGCGCCTTGCGTAGTATACCAGACCTTGCTTGTCGAAAGTAAGCCTAGGAAAACTAGGTAATTAATCCGCCACGGATCAGTAGGTGCAAAACCTTGACCAGAATCGGAAAACAGGGAGTCGCGGCAAAGGGAGGCGTGGCCATGCCTTAGGCCAGCTGGCGCCACTTTCCATTGGGCACGCCCCATCCTAAACCGGCCCTATTTTCCTCGACCAATCAGGTCTCCTTAAGCCTGCCACATGCACATAAGTTGTGACTGGGCCCATACTATTTGGCCCCATTTCCCATCAACCAATTAGGTTTCTCAAAAGCCTCCACACTCACACCAGAAGTGTAGCCACGCCCATACTTGGCAAGCCCCTCTCATTCCTACCGACCAATCGGGTCACTTTAAATACGCCACAAGCACTAGAGGTGTGGTCGCGCCTTATGTTTGGCCGGCCCCTTTTCTTGACCAATCAAGTCGCTCTAAACTTGACGCCATACATTAAAGGCCAAACGCACCCTGCCGCGCCACCATACTAACTGGCAAGCCAAACGCGCCCTGCCACAACAACATATTAATCGGTATTTCCAATATGCCACTCTGCCGCAGTAACATGCCAATGTGCCACAAATGACGCCACTACGTGCTAATCCACTTTCTGTTCGTGTCCAATGCCATAACGGACTCCAATTAGGATTTCATGATCGAAACAAGACTTTTGCTTCAATAGCATTAGCCGAAGCCCTAATTTTTGGTCATAGTCCATAACATGCCACGAGCCAATTTATCCTTGGCCTTGCCGCCAAGCCCTAACTTTGGCCACGGCGCCAAATCTTAGACTTGGTCATGCCACCAAGCCCTAACTCTAGCCACGACGCCAAATCTTATCCTTGGCCACAACGCCAAGCCATAACTTTGACCGCGACGCCAAATCTTAGCCTTGGCCATGCCGCCAAGCAGCAAACTTTGGCCACGGTGCCAAATCTTAGCCTTGGCCACACCGCCAAGCCATAACTTTGTCTACGACGCAAAATATTAGCCTTGGCCACGCCGCCAATCCATAACTTTGGCCACGACGCCAAATCTTAGCCTTGGCCACGCCGCCAAGCCATAACTTTGGCCACGACGCCAAATCTTAGCCTTGGCCATGCCGCCAAGCCATAACTTTCGCCACGGAGCCAAACCCTAGCCTTGGCCATGCCGCCAAGCCCTAACTTTGGACACGGAGCCAAATCCTAGTTTTGTCCATGCTACAACGCAACAGGCATGGCCACGCCACGGCTACGCTACTGGCATGCCGCTATGCCATGGCTACGCCAGGCGCCACTATGCCAATGGCGCCACTTTGCGATACAACGAGATATGGCCATAATCAACGGCCACTCTCTCTCCTGAATTACAAATCTTAGCCATCCAAGTTCGCCAACGAACTGACGGACTTGTGGAAATTTTCAGGCGACCAGGCGCCTAAATCTAGTGACCATGGCTACGCCAGGCGCCACTTACACCATCGTACCACTGGCGTACACCAAAACGCCACTACGCCATTATCAGGCACCAACACAAGGTAACCATAATCAACGGCTACCCCTGTTATAAAATTGCTCGGTCGAACTCGCATGCGTTGCTATCTCAAGCATGTTTGTTAATGTTAGTGATCAAAACTATAAGTCTTGATTTCTAGTCTATTATAGCTAAGTCTCGGACTAGGATAGAAAGTGCAGTTGAGCTCAAGGACTTCATGGAGGTTCATCTTACAAGTAGAAGAACTAATCAAGGAACCGGTGAAACTTCTCGACAAAAAGGTATGTGAAGACTTGAACTTATCTGTCACTCAAAAGTCTATCTACTCTATCTCCTACTCTTTCAGATAAGAAGTCGTATGCTATATATATAGACTTGGATTATACACTTTTGGTATTTCGAGCCGAGTATACCTCGCCTATCTATATCTCGAAATATGTGTTGATAAGCTTTTCGCTTCAATCAAGTTTATCTTTACCATGTGGCGAAAGTCATGATATGTTTCAATCATCTTGAAAATTGCTTTGACGAGAAATGGTGTAAAAGCTATATAACGTCCTCTAGGAATGTTTCAATGATTGAAATGAGAGTTTAGATTACATAACCAATGGTAGACATAAGCATTGTTGTGGAAACACATTTATGTATAAGTCATATTCCTTGAACCAAATTTTGTGAACTTTGTTGATCAAGAGAACCGGAAGAATGGCGTGAGCTAAGTCCGCGAACTGCCGAATTTCTGAAACCCGAGAATTTCTGCTGGAGTTGACAAACTACTTGCATGAAGCTAAGTCCGGGAACTCAGTCCGCGAACCAGCGAAGTTTTCAAACCCGAGAATTTCTGTTGGGGTTTGTAAACTCTGCCCGGTAACATAAGTTCGCGAACCTAGTCTGCGAACTTGAGAAGGTTATATATCTGAAGATGATTTCTGAATTTAAACTTAAAAAGACCAAAGAATGCAGTTTGCAAACCGTGGATATAAAAGTTCATGAACCCATTCGAGTGAATCAAATCATCTTTGCTTCAATTGTGTCTTGTGTAGTATATAAGATTTCCTTGCAATTGAACAACTCTCTAACTAGTTCATGTGAAGTCATTTGAACTAGTTATGGTGAAGAAGAACATGGTTGATATGAAATGCTCATACGGATAACCATTTGGTTAACTATTGTTGAACCAACAAGTGCATACGTTTGGGTGCGGTTAACAAACCTAGAAGCGTGCATTGTCAAGTGTGTATAACAAGCTAAGTTTTCGATCTAATGGGTGAGAAATATTAGCTTGAATCTAAATCAGGTTTTCATCTAACGGTGGATATTAATTGCTTTGTTACCAAGGTAACCTAATTGCAAACCCTGATTTGAAAGACTATATAAAGGAGACATCTAGTATTGTGCAAAACTAATCCCACACCTTACGTGTGATACTAGTTTGCGTGCTAGAGTCGTTTCTCCTTTAACCTTTGGTTTTATTCTTGCATCTTCTATCGTAAGAGTACAATCAGATTGATTGGATTGAGATTGATATCTCCGATAGGCAAGATATAAAAAGTAATCACAAATATCTTCGTCTCATTATTTGTGATTCTGCAACATCTTGTTTCGCTACCATACGATTAAGATTATTGTGAGGTGATTGATAACTCTAGGCTGTTATTCGGGAATATAAGACCGGATTATCAATTGGTTCCTGTTCACCTTGATTATTAACAAAAGACGGAACAAAACCTTTAGGGTTTATCTGTGTAAGAAAGATTGATCCTTTGATAGACTTGTCCGTGTGAGACAGATTTGTTTATTGTCAAAGCCTGCGATTTTGGATCGTAGCAACTCTTAGTTGTGGGTGAGATCAGCTAAGGGAATCAAGTGCGCAGAATCCTATTGAGATCAGAGGCGTAGGGAGTACAACTGTACCTTGGATTAGTGGGAGACTGATTGGGATTCAACTACAGTCCAGTCCGAAGTTATCTTGAAGTAGGCTAGTTTCTGTAGCGGCTTAGTACAGTGTGTGTTCAATTTAGACTAGGTCCCGGGTTTTTTTTTCATTTGCGGTTTCCTCGTTAACAAAATTTCTGGTGCCTGTGTTATTTCTATTTCCGCATTATATTGTTTTATCTTTATAATTGAAATAATACGGGTTGTGCGTTAGATCATCAATTAGAGTAATCCAACCTTTGGTTGTTGATTATCATTGATTGATCCTTGGATATTGGTCTTTGGTACGATCCAAGTTATTCCTTGTGTTTGATTAAAGACTCGCTGATTTCTATTAGCTTAAGTAAATCAAAACAAGAGAGAGATATTAACTCCTTGAGATACTTTTACCTAGATTGAGTCTGACGGTCTAGTGGATTCTCTAGAAAGTATTTCAGAGTTAGTCCATACAGATTGCTAAGCGAAATATTGGGTGGTTTTGTTAGACCCCCCGCTTTTTCAATTGGTATCAGAGCGTGCAAACACGTTTAAGACCTTACAAGTATGTGTTTGTAGAGATCTAACTCTATGGTAAAGAGTACTATCTCTGATAAACGCCTTACCAGAAATAAAAGTTTTATCTCGTTTAACTCTATTAAATAGAAGGTTCTACAATCCCGATAGATGAACCTTCTGTACTGACGTGACAGACTAACACTGACATGTGTACTCCCGATCACCCTTCAAATGTGAGCCTCTCCATTAATGAACGAGATTCAGCTGAAGAGAGTGAATTGATTCTAAATCTTGTTAGAATCCAAGCTGATAGATTCAATCGATTGAAGCATAATGTCAATGTTCTACTTGGTGTAATAAGAGATTATTCTGAAGTTCATTCTTCGTGTACGTCTCTTGAAGCTAGAATCAGAAGAGATGCCTTGGAAATTGACCATCGCTTGAGCAAGCTCTCTATTCAAGGATGATCAAAGCAATCAAATATGCCAAGTACTTCTGGCAAAACTAAAGATGTTTCATGCTCAGAAGTAAAAACGGAAGCCCCTTCTAGTAAAACGGATGTGCTTGAAGTCACCAACACTCAAGGATGTTGCACATCAAATGAAGGGAAGAAATCTTCTAACGATGATATTAAGACTGTACTATCTAATCGTTCTGATGATCAGAAAGTATGTATTGTCTATGAGACAAAGAGTTCTGTTAAACGAAAGGGAACCTCTAGGTTGAAGAAAAAATCCTTGGTTCAACTTCAACACACCTTAGATTTAATTCTTAAAGGTGTAACTGACATTCGTATGACTAAACCAATTGGTTTTTGTACCTACCATGTGTATGTTACCAGGAAAGTCAGTTCAATGAGTTCCTCGAACACTCAAGAACAAAACAGACGTTTTAATAAACATCGTCTAAAGGAAGATCGTGTCGTGGTCTCTGGAATAATGCTGCTCCTGTTGAGAAAGGAAGTTCAGAAGAAAGAAGAAAAATTGATGAAATGAGAGATAATCTGAAAAAGATAATTGAAGGGTATAAAGAATTCGTCAACATGTTATCCTCCTCCTCAAACCAAAATTCTTCTAGTAAGAACTCAAACTATGTCTCGTATTTTGATGACAATAAGTTTTATGTTAATTTCTCACATAAAAAGGAGTCCCTCTCTAGATTCAGGAGGAAAAAGAGACTTGACCATAAACACAAATCTCTTGATGAGCTTGCGGCTCATACTTGTGCTAATTAATCACAAGGGTTGAAGAGCTTACTCATAAAAGCCATGTTGAGTAAGATGTGTTAATATTCAGGTATACTTTTGGCATTTGCGTCTGTTAGGTTGAGCTATCTTCTTATCGTCCATAGATAAGCTTTTTGATTGCAGACTCATTGTGCTTAAAGTATTGTATGTGTCTAAAGTGTCATTTTCTTTAGGAAGTCTTCTTCTGAATCTTGTTTATTGCTACAACTATGCTCAAAAATTGTCTTCCTAAGTTATGGAAATTTTCGACTCTTTTGTTGCAAAAGTCCCTTTTGGGCTTTATTTTTTGGGGGGGTCATGTTGTACTCGAACGGATATCCATGTTTTGGGACGAGTCAACTGTTTACGAAAACCCAGAATCCCTTCCCTAGGAGACACTTAAATATCAATCTATTGAGTTACGAAAGTCACGTACGCATACTCTAGGTTGACTTCTGGGTTGTCAAGAATGTCTTCTTCTTCATCTTGCTATGGTGGTTTTGCAAGAGGATTCCTTTACAAAGGTTTTGTTGTTGAGTCCAAGAAGAAAAGAACCCTTGTAGATGAATATCATCCTAATGCTTCATGTTATTTTGCCTATGTTCATGAGGATGCTGAAAAGGATGATATGATTTCTGTTGAAGTTGTTCATCACTTTCTTAAGTACTTTGGGAAGCAAAACAAGAGCTCATTATGACTCTGAAAAATCTTGATTCATTGAAAACTGAGTTGGAAAAGGTTATTGTTGACCTTGGTCTCATAAAGTCTTACATCAATGATCTTCGCAAAGAGAATCACCTCTCCAATGTTGCAATGAATGTTGTTGATCACAAGCTCAAAGACCCGTTGTCTCATGGGGATTCTGAACCGTCCATATGATCTTAGTTCGTGTTCAGAATAGCACTGGAGTCTGTTTTCCTTTAGCTTGTTTTATTTGTTGCCTAGTATGACTTCTTTTTGGCTTAGTTGGAAGAATAACTAGTGCTTGGAATAACAATGATTGTGACTACACATAGCTATTATTTTTTCATCTTCTTATCTTTTTTAGGTTATTTGGTTTAAATTCTAAAATGTTTGGAGGATGATGTTTTTGCAGTATTAATATTTATGATTTTTTATATTGCAATTTGCTATGGGATTGGTGTTTACGTCCATGAACTATATTTCTCCCATACTTTGTCAAAAGTAAAGTCGTTCGTGGTCGGTATTCACGTACTGGTAAAAGAATGAATGGACTTTTGACAAATACAAAAGTTAAGCCTATATTGTCAAATATTTTGATGGAAGATAGGTTAAAATCTTTTGTTTTCAAGGATTATGTCTATTTAATTGTCGTTATGCAAATAGTGATTGAAGATAGAATGAATCCTTGTGTATTCAACAGTATTGATCATCCCTGATCCATATTTTTATGTATTACTGTGAGGCTCCGTAATGAATCTTATGTTGAGCACTATACAACCAAATTGATTTATTAGCTTAGTTGGTGTTTCATGAGATATGTTATGTCGAGCATATTGAACTAAATTAATCATCTTGTTTGGTTATTTAGTTATTTCTCCGTAAGTATTCTTATGTCGAGCAAAACAAATGACAATTAAATTGATTACTTTTGTAATTAGTTTGGTTGTGTAATCCAATTAGATTAATTATGGGTTCTCTTGTAATTAATCTAGTTGAGTATTTTCGTGTCTCCATAAGTTCTCTTATGTTGAGCATAATCAATTGAATTGATCACATTTTGTGTTTAATTTGATTGCATATTCCGATTAAATTAATCATAGGTTTACTTGTGATTAATTTGATTGAGTATTTGGATATAGAAGATCATTTTTATGGTTTTTGGTGTCCAATAAAAATCCTACTTTTCTTTTGAAATTAAGGTCTCTCTTATTGTTCTTTCGCGAATGACATCAAATGGGGGAGAGTTCTTTTGAACTTTTGCTTACTGGTCATATCTTGAGGGGTGTGCGGTTGTGGAATTTTAGAGGGGTTATCTTGTATCTTTAAACTCCTTGATGAATCCGTTTAGATTCGACTTTATGATTGCATCTAAATTAGTTGGTATGTATTTTTTCCTTTTGTCATGAAATGTCTCTCTCGGAAATTTCATTATGATCCTGTCCTTCTACCTTTGCCAATTTTATTGACAAAAATGGGGAGAATTAATATGTAGTTCACACTACAAATACATATGGTTTTCGGAT
Organism: Papaver somniferum; assembly: GCF_003573695.1. NCBI lineage: Eukaryota > Viridiplantae > Streptophyta > Magnoliopsida > Ranunculales > Papaveraceae > Papaver > Papaver somniferum. The sequence continues at coordinate 95,802,489 of NC_039368.1, read as the reverse complement.
CATTGTGTAAGGGGGAGTGGTTTCAATGTGAGATGGAGTATTGACTAAGGGGGAGTGATACATACCACCATAGTATTATTGTTGAAGTTGTGATACAACTGAACTTTGACGCTGTGTAATAATACTATGACACTGTAAAACAATGATCGAGACGGATGCTTTCTCATTGTTATAGCTACGGATCTTCAACAGCGGTGATGCTAAACTTACAACCTTTGGGATCATTGGAGTACTTGGAAGAAACGAAGATTTCGAGGAATGTTGAATATTAGACATGTGGAATAGGAGATACTAAAGTTTCTTTATCTTTTTTGTATTCCATATGTATTGATAGTTTTGTCACTAAAATTGACAAAGGGGGATTTGTTAGAGCATTGCTCGGTCGAACTCGCATGCGTTTCTATCTCAAGCATGTTTGTCAATGTTAGTGATCAAAACTATAAGTCTTGATTTCTAGTCTATTATAGCTAAGTCTCGGACTAGGATAGAAAGTTAGTTGAGCTCAAGGACTTCATGGTGGTTCATCTTACAAGTAGAAGAACTACTCAAGGAACCGGTGGAACTTCTCGACAAAAAGGTATGTGAAGACTTGAACTTATCTGTCACTCAAAAGTCTATCTACTCTATCTCCTACTCTTTGAGACAAGAAGTCATATGCTATATATATATATATATATATATATATTTGGATTATACACATTTGGTATTTTGAGCCGAGTATACCTCGCCTATCTATATCTCGAAATATGTGTTGGTAAGCATTTCGCTTCAATCAAGTTTATCTTTACCATGTGACGAAAGTCATGATATGTTTCAATCATCTTGAAAATTGCTTTGACGAGAAATGCTGTAACAACTATATAACGTCCTCTAAGAATGTTTCAATGATTGAAATGAGAGTTTAGACTACATAACCAATGGTGGACATAAGCATTGTTGTGGAAACACATTTATGTATAAGTCCTATTTTTTGAACCAAAGTTTGCAAACTTTGTTGATCAAGAGAACCGGAAGAATGGCGTAAGCCAAGTCCGCGAACTGCCGAAGTTCTCAAACCCGAGAATTTCTGCTAGAGTTGACAATCTACTTGCGTAAAGCTAAGTCCGCGAACTCAGTCAGTGAACCCAGTCAGGGAACCGGCGAAGATCTCAAACCCGAGAATTTCTGCTGGAGTTTGTAAACTCTGCCCGGTAACTTAAGTCCGCGAACTCTGCGAACTTGAGAAGGTTATATATCTTAAGATGATTTCTGAACTTAAACTTAAAAAGACTAAGGAATGCAGTTTGCAAACCGTGTCTATAAAAGTTCATGAACCGATTCGAGTGAATCAAATCATTTTTGCTTCAATTGTGTCTTGTGTAGTACATAAGATTTCCTTGCAATTGAACAACTCTCTAACTAGTTCATGTGAAGTCATTTGAACTAGTTATGGTGAAGAAGAACATGGTTCATATGAAATGCTCATATGGCTAATTTTTTGGTTAACTATTGTTGAACCAACAAGTGCATACGTTTGGGTACGGTTAACAAACCTAGAAGTGTGCATTGTCAAGTGTGTATAACAAGCTAAGTTTTCGATCTAACGGTTGAGAAATATTAGCTTGAATCTAAATCAAGTTTTCATCTAACGGGGGATATTGATTCCTTTTTTGCCAAGGTAACCTAATTGCAAACCCTGATTTGAAAGACTATATAAAGGAGACATCTAGTATTGTGCAAAACTAATCCCCACACCTTACGTTTGATACTAGTTTGCGTGCTAGAGTCGTTTCTCCTTTAACCTTTGGTTTCTTCTTCTAAAACCAGGCTAACGACTTAAAGACTTCATTGGGATTGTGAAGCCAGACCGATACTACTTTTATCGTAGTTGTGTGATCTGATCTTGCATCTTCTATCGTACGAGTACAATCAGATTGATTGGCTTGAGATTGATATCTACGATAGGCAAGATATAAAAAGTAATCACAAACATCTTCGTCTCATTTTTTGTGATTCCGCAACATCTTGTTTCGCTACCATACGATTAAGATTGTTGTGAGGTGATTGATAACTCTATGTTGTTCTTCGGGAATATAAGACCGGATTATCATTTGGTTCTTGTTCACCTTGATTATTATCAAAAGATGAAACAAAACCTTTAGGGTTTATCTACGGGAGACAGATTGATCCTTTGATAGACTTGTCTGTGTGAGACATATTTGTTTATTGTCAAAGCCTGCGATTTTAGATCTTAGCAACTCTTAGTTGTGGGTGACATCAGCTAAGGGAATCAACTGCGCAGTATCCTGCTGGGATCAGAGGCGTAGGGAGTACAACTGTACCTTAGATCATTGAGAGACTGATTGGGGTTCATCTACAGTCCTGTATGAAGTTATCTTGGAGTAGGCTAGTGTCTGTAGCAGCTTAATACAGTGTGTGTTCAATCTGGACTAGGTCCTGGGGTTTTTCTGCATTTGCGGTTTCCTCGTTAACAAAATTTCTGGTGTCTGTGTTATTTATATTTTCGCATTATATTGTTTTATACTTATAATTGAAATAGTATCAGGGTTGTGCGTCAGATCATCAGTTAGAGTAATCCAACCTTTGGTTGTTGATTGTCATTGATTGATCCTTGGTTATTGGTCTTTGGTACCATACAAGTTATTCCTTGTGTTTGATTAAAGACTCGTTGATTTCTATTAGCTTGAGTAAATCAAAACAAGAGAGAGATATTAACTCCTTGAGATATTTTTACCTAGATTGAGTCTGACGATCTAGTTCATTCTCTAGAAAGTATTTTGGAGTTAGTCCAAACAGATTGCTAAGAGAAATATTAGGTGGTGTTGTTAGACCCCCTCTTTTTCAACCCCTTCTTCACGGGCTCAATCTCAGCCATCGAAGTTCTCCACCGAACTGACAAACCTGTGGAAAGTTTTAAGCGACCAGCCAAAACGAGCCTAATAGCATTACATGATATTTTCCTGCGGTAAGTCCCTTGACTTTGACTTGCCACACGTAGCAAAGTGCTACATGTTTTCCACGAAAACACTTGAGACATCAAACATGTCACAAACTGGGGGATGCTCATCAGGGTATTGGTCTGGCAGCTTACAGCGTGGGACGTGCAATGTGCCCGTTACAAGAAAGTGTCATGAAGCGGGACAATTAGTGGTGGTCTAAAGTAATGGTGTAAACGAATTCACTTCCTTCATCATGGAAGCATAATGTCTGACGGTTATACAAATTCACTTACTTCATCATGGAAGCATAATGTCTGACGGTTACACGTTACTCTATTTTTCCACCACTCAATCGTTTCCACTTCCTACGAGACCAGGGTACGTTTCAATATGACTTGTATAAATAAGCTTCACCTATTTCCACAAAAAGACAAGTTTTGGTCAGATAACAACACAGTATCCAGAAATCACTTGGTAGCTTTCCATTATGCTAGCCAGTTCTACTTTCTGATACAAGTCATAAACAACCACACCTTCAGAATCAACTATTCTGGTCTCAACACTTTCTTCGCTTCCCTCCCTAAGACCAACACTTCTCCTTCACTTTGTGACCGAAGCAAGCCTGGAACGACCATTTCTTAGTTTAGGCCAGGATTATATAGATTGATCTCTCGAATCAAAAGTACTCCCATGCAGTGCATTGTTTAGTCTCTAGACTCGTTTCTCATCCACACACCCAAAATTACCAAAACCGGCAGAAGCAGTTTTCACCCTCAAACAACCCCTCAACAATGTCTTTTTCCTTTAAGATCCGCTTGCGATCAACGTGCGAATCTCTAATTTGAAGCCTCAACCTGTCACACTGGCTTTCTAAGTTATCGACCAACAACGTTTTCTCGGCAACAATTCCTTGAACCCGAGAGAGGTTCACCCGAAGATTTTCCATCTCATCGGGCACATACTCAAATCTCTGATAACGAAGTAGTTCGTCTCACAAATTCTCGAGCTCGGCGTCATGTCGGTCTATCTTATCATCCTTATTGACAATTCTTTGACGAAGTTTATCCACATGGCTTAGCTCAATGCCTAATTTTCTCTTCAACAAGCGATACTTTGAAGCAGCGTCGGCATCTATACTATACATCTCGGCTAAGAAGATAATAATAAACTCAGGATATCGTCACTATAGAATCAATCATACCTACTTCGATTTTGAACAAATACCTTGGATCTCGGCCAGCTGTCTCTCCAATCCTCGGGCTCTTTCTTGCTCTTGCTGCAGTTGGACACGAAGACCCTCCATCTCTGCCAACTCCCTTCGCCGTATAGCAGCATCCAAAAACTTTCTATTGGTGGCCTGAGAACATTACGTTTCACAACATTAAGAACTGACCACATTACAAAAGTGCAGTTCAGAAAGATCACTAACCATCTGGTTGAAGTTTTCCTTCAGATCGGCAGAGTACAAAGATACGTCCTTGATCATTTCCTCGTCAGATAGGGATCCAAAATCGGGAGAAGTAAGAGCCCCCAAAGAGTTACACACCGGGCCCGAGAAAGTGAAGAAGGTGTTCCCACCCGAGCTCGGGGCAGGAGAAACAGGAGACACGTTGTCCAAGAGCTCTCCCTCATCCACAGGATTCTCTCCATCAGCAGTCTTTTCTACTTGCTTCGACTCCTCTTCCTCGCCCAAACCGCCGGTTTCTTATTCCTCGCCAAACAGATCCTCGTCGTCATCATCATCAGTCATCACGAAAATAACATCACCAGCAAGGATAACACTCTGTCGGCCGAAGATGCAACAGGTTGCTGGGGAATGATCTTCCTGGGGGAAGAATTATCGCCCTTTTATTCTTTATATTTCCCACTAGGCCTACCACCAACAACGGTAGACGAAATATCAGAAGTTTTCTGAGACGACTTCCTCAGGAAATGGGATAAAGGTAGCCGATCCTCGGGATCCTCACTGTCTTTTGATGAAACACCTCCAACTTCTCCTTTATCAGCTTTCGACCTCTGCACATGAGTCATCGTCAGACCCATTCAAGGCAACAAATAGGGGAAAGTACATGTATTGTGGTTAGAGCAGTATATTTGTTACCTTCCCTGTCTCCTCCTTGGCCTCTATGCTAGGACCCCAGTCCCTCTTTCGAAGGTTGAGAGCCTCAGGCTGGATATTCTAGGACTTGGGCTGCAAAATATAAAAAAATTAAAACACCATCTCACTGACCATCCGGTCCGACCAACTAAACCAAAATTAAAAAACTTACTCGATCAACATTAACCACCCAGAATGGGTAGGGCTCGGCTGGAGGAAGAAATTGGCCACTTAAAAGAGGACCATAGATAGCAAGGGGGACCCGATCCCAAGATACATCACTGGTGTATCGGGCATGCTTCTTAGAAGTTTTACCCTCGGGATCCTCATCCAACAGCAGCTTCTTGACACCCTCAGGAAGAGTCTTATGGCGATGAGGACTAGCAGCAAAACCAGCAAGATCACCATTAGTGGAAGTCCCACTCCGATAATTGGAAACAAAGCAGGCGGAGTATAGTCGCCAGCCTGAGAAGGATCATAGGTCGACCAAGTAGTAGCGCTGCATTCACCTCGCCCTCGTCTCTCTCATTCAAACATGAGGCGTAAAGTATTACCATTCCATTGATCCAAAGCACGAGACGGACGAATCTTGGAAAGAACTTCATACAGGAAAGGATGGCTAGGATCTTATAACAGAAAACGCAGCCCGAGCTCCAACTTACCTTTGGTGATGATGGTCGCCTCGGCCGAATGAGGAAATTTCATAATATCCTCCTTCTTCAGAACACCTTTTTGGCCTGATAGGAGTCTGATGTCATAACCATGAAGATCATAATCATCCTTCAGTTGCTTGATGAACTGCTCATCAATTTGATCCTTAGTAACTTTCTTGTCATTCCTACATGAAAATGAATGGGAACTGAAAAAGCGGGGTTCTCACAACACCACCCAATATTTCGCTTAGAAATCTGTATGGACTAACTCTGAAATACTTTCTAGAGAATCAACTAGACAGACAGACTCAATCTAGGTAAAAGTATCTCAAGGAGTTAATATCTCTCTCTTGTTTTGATTTACTCAAGCTAATAGAAATCAGCGAGTATTTAATCAAACACAAGGAATAACTTGGATGGTACCAAAGTCCAATATCCAAGGATCAATCAATGACAATCAACAACCAAAGGTTGGATTACTCTAATTCATGATCTAACGCACAACCTGTATCATTCCAATTATAAAGATAAAACAATATAATGCGGAAATAGAAATAACACAGACACAAGAAATTTTGTTAACGAGGAAACCGCAAATGCAGAACAACCCCGGGACCTAGTCCAGATTGAAAACACATTGTATTAAGCCGCTACAGACACTAGCCTACTCCAAGCTAACTTCGGACTGGACCGTAGTTAAACCCAAATCAGTCTCCCACTGATCCAAGGTACAGTTGTACTCCCTACGCCTCTGATCCCAACAGGATACTGCGCACTTGAATACCTTAGCTGATCTCACCCACAAGTAAGAGTTGCTACGACCCAAAATCGCAGGCTTTAACAATAAACAAATCTGTCTCACACAGACAAGTCTGTCAAAGGATCAATCTGTCTCCCACGGATAAACCCTAAAGATTTTGTTCTGTCTTTTGATAATAATCAAGGTAAACAGGAACCAATTGATAATCTGGTCTTATATTTCCGAAGAACATCCTAGAGTTATCAATCAACTCAGAACAATCTTAATCGTATGGTAGCAATACAAGATGTTTCGGAATCACAAACAATGAGACGAAGATGTTTGTTATTACTTTTTATATCTTGCCTATCGGAGATATCAATCTCAAGCCAAACAATCTGATTGTACTCGTACAATAGAAGATGCAATATCAGATCACACAACTACGATAAAAGTAGTATCGGTCTGGATTCACAATCCCAATGAAGACTTTAAGTCGTTAACCTGGTTTTAGAAGAAGAAAACCAAAGGTTAAAGGAGAAACGACTCTAGCACGCAAACTGGTATCACACGTAAGATGTGGGGATTAGTTTTGCACAATACTAGATGTCTCCTTTATATAGTATTTCAAATCAGGGTTTGCAATCAATGTTAGCTTAGTAACAAAGCATTCAATATTCACCGTTAGATGAAAACCTGATTTAGATTCAAGATAATATTTCACAACCGTTAGATCGAAAACTTAGCTTGTTATACACACTTGACAATGCATGCTTCTAGGTTTGTTAACCGTACCCAAACGTATGCACTTGTTGGTTCAACAATAGTTAATCAAATGGTTAGACATATGAGCATTTCATATCAACCATGTTCTTCTTCACCATAACTAGTTCAAATGACATCACATGAACTAGTTAGAGAGTTGTTCAATTGCAAGGAAATCTTATGTACTACACAAGACACAATTGAAGCAAAGATGATTTGATTCACTCGAATGGGTTCAAAAACTTTTATAGACACGGTTTGCAAACCTCATTGCTTAGTCTTTTTAAGTTTAAGTTCAGAAATCATCTTCAGATATATAACCTTCTCAAGTTCGCAGACTAGGTTCGCGGACTTAAGTTACCGGGCAGAGTTTACAAACCCCAGCAGAAATTCTCGGGTTTGAGAACTTTGCCGGTTCGTGGATTGGGTTCGGGGATTGAGTTCGCGGACTGGGTTCGCGGACTTAGCTTCACGCAAGTAGTTTGTCAACTCCAGCAGAAATTCTCGGGTTTGAGAACTTCGGCAATTCGCGGACTGAGTTCACGGACTTGGCTCACGCCATTCTTCCGGTTCTCTTGATCAACAAAGTTCGCAAACTTTGGTTCAAGGAATATGACTAATACATAAATGTGCTTCCACAACAATGCTTATGTCCACCATTGGTTATGTAATTTAAACTCTCATTTCAATAATTGAAACATTCTTAGAGGACGTTATACAGTTGTTACACCATTTCTCGTCAAAGCAATTTTCAAGATGATTGAAACATATCATGACTTTCGTCACATGGTAAAGATAAACTTGATCGAAGCAAAAAGCCTACCAACACATATTTCGAGATATAGATAGGAGAGGTATACTCGTCTCGAAATACCAAATGTGTATAATACAAGTCTATATATATCACATACGACTTCTTGTCGAGAAGTTCCACCGTTTCTTTGAGTAGTTCTTCTGCTTGTATGATGAATCGCCATGAAGTCCTTGAGCTCAACTACACTTTATATCCTAGTCCGAGACTTAGCTATAATAGACTAGAAATCAAGACTTATAGTTTTGATCACTAATATTGACAAACATGCTTGAGATAGCAACGCATGCGAGTTCGACCGAGCAATGCTCTAACAATCTCCCCCTTTGTCAATTTTAGTGACAAAACTATCAATACATATGGAATACAAAAAAGATAAAGAAACTTTACTATCTCCTATTCCACATGTCTAATCTTCAACATTCCTCGAAATCTTCGTCACTTCCAAGTACTCCAATGATCCCAAAGGTTGTAAGTTTAGCATCACCGCTGTTGAAGATCCGTAGCTATAACAATGAGAAAACATAGTTCTCGATCATTGTTATACAGCGTCATAGTATTATTACACAACGTCAAAGTTCAATTGTATCACAACTTCAACAATAATACTATGGTGATATGTATCACTCCCCCTTAGTCAATACTCCATCTCACATGGAAACCACTCCCCCCTATACAATGATCCGAAAACCATATATATTTGTAGTGTGAACTACATATTAATTCTCCCCCTTTCTGTCAATAAAATTGGCAAAGGTACAAGAACGGGATCATAATGAAATTTCCGAGAGAGACATTTCATGAAAAAAGGAAAAAATACGTACCAACTAATTTAGATGCAATCATAAAGCGGAGCTAAATGCATTCATCAAGGAGTTTAAAGATTCAAGATAACCCCTCTAAAATTCCACAGCCACACACCCCTCAAGATATGACCATTAAGCACAAGTTCAAAAGAACTCTTCCCCATTTGATGTCATTCCCGAAAGAACAACAAGAGCGACCTTAATTTCAAAAGAAAAGAAGGATTTTTATTGGACACCAAAAACCATAAGAATGATTTTCTATATCCAAAAACTCAATCAAATTAATCACAAGTAAATCCATGATTAATTTAATCGGAATACGCAATCAAATTAAACACAAAAAGTGATCAATTCAATTGATTATGCTCAACATAAGAGAATTTATGGAGACACGAAAATACTCAACTAAATTAATTACAAGAGAAACCCATAATTAATCTAATTGGAATACACAACTAAACTAATTACAAAAGTAATCAATTTAATTGTCATTTGTTTTTCCCAACATAAGAATACTTACGGAGCAATAACTAAATAATCAAACAAGGTGATTAATTTAGTTCAATATGCTCGACATAACATATCTCACGGAACATCAACTAAGCTAATAAATCAACTTGGTTGTATAGTTCTCAACATAAGATTCATTACGGAGCCTCACAGCAATACATAAAAATATGGATCAGGGATGATCAATACTGCGGAATACACAAGGATCCATTCTTCTTCAATCACTATTTGCATAACGACAATTAATAGACATAATCTTTGAAAAAAAAATAACCTATCTTCCATCAAATAATTGACAATATAGGCTTAACTTTTGTATTTGTAAAAAGTCCATTCATTCTTTTACCAGTACGTGAATACCGACAACGAACGACTTCACTTTTGAAAAAGTATGGGACAAATATAGTTCACGGACGTAAACACCAATCCCATAAAAAATTGCATTATAACAAATCATAAATATTAATACTGCAAAAACATCATCCTCCAAATATTTTTAGAATTTAAACCAAATAAACCTAAAAAAGATAAGAAGATGAAAAAAATAATAGCTATGTGTAGTCACAATCATTGTTATTCCAAGCACTAGTTATTCTTCCAACTAAGCCAAAAAGAAGACATACTAGGAAACAATATCTTTGAGAAATTCTTTATCATTTCCGAACTCCTTGTCGTCAACAGCCATTGGAACATAAGGTTCGTGGAGATAGGAGTCAATATCAACAAACCGTCTTGGTTGATGATGTCGAACCAGGGCCTTCTGAATTTCCAAATATCTTAAAACGCAAGCCTTTATTTCACTAATCTCCTTTCTTACTTTCTTCAACTCATCAAGAACATCGGAAAACTTCTGAGAGTTAGAAGGGACATCCCTTGGCTTTCTTGTATTCCTCCTCTTTCTTTTCAAGGAAGGAGTTACTGTAGATTTCTCTTTTTCCTTGATTGATGGCTTAACAATCATATTGACATCTTTTCCATCCAAAGACATTATGCTTGGAGAACAGTTATAAACAACTGGTTTTTGTGAGTGGAATTCATAATCTCATCAAGCAGTCTTAAGATATAAAGGATATCAGAGAGGAAAAGGGAATGTAGGGTTCGCAACCTTTAAACAGGTTCGCGGACGCCCAATTCTAAACCCTATAAAGAGTAGAATTGTCGATAAGAACCATTTACTTTATTTGATATATGGTAAAAACAAACCTAAGAAAAAAACTTTTCCTAAAGCCTGAGCGGTACACAATCTTATCTCATTTGATCAGGCACATGAGACAAGATTTACCAAACAACACAATTAATTTGTGCTGTGGTGAACAACAATTTTTCCACCATTTTTCTCTTGAGAGAAATCCTCTAACTTCTGTATATCAAAGCGATTTGACCATACCTTCTTCTCTAGTGCCCTTATGTTGTCTTTAGAAACCAACTTCTTAGACGAAGATAAAATCCTACATACCTCAGCAGTCTTCTGAGCAAGTTTAAGCTTCCTTTCCAATCGATTTGCTCTTCGTTGAACTTTGCCTGCATGCCTCACTTGATGTTTGTACTTGTAACATCTAGATAGTTCATGACCCTTCTGAGAACAAAAGGAGCACGTCAAACTTGGATAGTATTCAGGCATCTGTGATGGGAAAGCAGCCAGACACATAGTAGATCCTGAAACATTACAAATAGAGTTTCCAAAGGATGGGTCGATTGATTCTTCCAGCTTGATTGGATTTTCCTCTTCACTGAAACCATCAAGGTTGATATATGTATTGCTACAATTATCAAAAGAAATGCTTTCACATAGAAGACCGACACTTGATTTCCTGTCTTCATCAGAATCATAGATCTCAGACATCTCATCAAGTGTTACAGCAAGACCTTTGTTCCCAGTGTATTTTCTACGATTTGGGCACTCGTTTTCAAAATGACCAAAACCTTTACACTTATATAACTGTGGCATATCCTCGTCATCAGCCTCGTCAGCATCCCTGTTTATTGGAGGAACGCGATTGTGAGGTTTATCTGATGACCTAGGTTTGTCTCTTGAAAACCGTTTACTTCTCTTCAATAGAATATCCCTAAACTGTCTTGTGATCAAGGAGACTGATTTGTCAAGATATTCATCCGAAAAATCATCCCCAGACCGATCATCCTTAGAGACATAAACACTTTTACCTTTATCAAGTAATTTAGTGTTCTTGTGTTCTTTAAAGGAAACATCCTTTCCGATTTTGGATGTTTGCTCATGATCAAATATCTTTAGCTTTCCAACCAATGTATTTCTGGAAAGATTATCAAGGTTATTTCCCTCAACGATGGCATGCTTCTTAGACTCGTATCTAGATGGCAGCGATCTGAGAATTTTCATCACAATGTCCTTTTCAGGAATAGTCTTACCCAATGCAAAAGATGCATTAACAATTTCAGACACTTTGTGATTAAACTCATCAAATGTATCTTCATCTGTCATACGAAGGTTCTCCCAATCAGAATTAAGGTTTTGAAGCCTAGCTTCCTTTTCACTAGTTGTTACCTTCAAATACGATTTCTAAGATATCCCAAGCATCTTTAGACCTAGTGCAATTTGACACATGGTGCTGAAGATTTGGGGTAATGGCATGTATGATGGCATTCAAACCGTCGTAATTTTGCTTTGCAGCAAGTATCTCGACAGGATTATATTTACCAATATTCTTGGGAACGTTTACATCTCCAACTGCCACAACGAGAGCATCATAGTCATTAACAACATATACCCATGATTGAAAATCACGTGCTTGAAGAAAAGCTCGCATAGCAATTTTCCACCATAAGTAATTAGATCCATCGAAGACTGGTGGTACGTCAATAGAGATAGCACCTCTGTCCATAGATTCAGATTGCTACAAACACATACTTGTAAGGTCTTGAACGTGTTTTCCTGCTCTGATACCAATTAAAAAAGCGGGGGTCTAACAACGCCACCCAATGTTTCGCTTAGCAATCTGCATGGACTAACTCCGAAATAGTTTCTAGAGAATCAACCAGACAGTCAGACTCAATCTAGGTAAAAGTATCTCAAGGAGTTAATATCTCTCTCTTTTTTTGATTTACTCAAGCTAATAGAAATCAGCGAGTCTTTAATCAAACACAAGGAATAACTTGGATGGTACCAAAGACCAATATCCAAGGATCAATCAATGACAATCAATAACCAAAAGTTGGATTACTCTAATTGATGATCTAAGGCATTACCTGTAATATTTCAATTATAAAGATAAAACAATATAATGCGGAAATAGAAATAACACAGACACCAGAAATTTTGTTAACGAAGAAACCGCAAATGCAGAAAAACCTCGGGACCTAGTCAGGATTGAACACACACTATATTAAGTCGCTACACACACTAGCCTACTCCAAGCTAACTTCGGACTGGACTGTAGTTGAACCCCAATCAGTCTCCCCATGATCCAAGGTACAGTTGTACTCCCTACGCCTATGATCCCAGCAGGATACTGCACACTTGATTCCCTTAGCTGATCTCACCCACAACTAAGAGTTGCTACGATCCAAAATCGAAGGCTTTAACAATAAAAAAATCTGTCTCACAGTGACAAGTCTATCAAAGGATCAATCTATCTCCCACGGATAAACCCTAAAGTTTTTGTTCCGTATTTTGATAATAATCAAGGTGAACAGGAACCAATTGATAATCCGGTCTTATATTTCCAAAGAACAGCCTAGAGTTATCAATCACCTCACAACAATCTTAATCGTATGGTAGCGAAACAAGATGTTGCGGAATCACAAACAATGAGACGAAGATGTTTGTGATTACTTTTTATATCTTGCCTATCGGAGATATCAATCTCAAGCCAATCAATCTGATTGTACTCTTACGATAGAAGATGCAAGATCAGATCACACAACTACGATAAAAGTAGTATCGGTCTGGCTTCACAATCCCAGTGAAGTCTTTAAGTCGTTAACCTGGTTTTAGAAGAAGAAAACAAAAGGTTAAATGAAAACGACTCTAGCACGCAAAATAATATCACATGTAAGGTATGGGGATTAGTTTTGCACAATACTAGATGTCTCCTTTATATAGTCTTTCAAATCAGGGTTTGCAATCAATGTTAGCTTAGTAACAAAGAATTCAACATTCACCGTTAGATGAAAACCTGATCTAGATTCAAGCTAATATTTCTCAACCATTAGATCGAAAACTTATCTTGTTATACACACTTGACAATGCACGCTTCTATGTTTGTTAACCGTACCCAAACGTATGCACTTGTTGGTTCAACAATAGTTAACCAAATGGTTATCCATATGAGCATTTCATATCAACCATGTTCTTATTCACCATAAATAGTTCGAATGACTTCACATGAACTAGTTAGATAGTTGTTCAATTGCAAGGAAATCTTATGTACTACACAAGACATAATTGAAGCAAAGATGATTTGATTCACTCGAATCGGTTCATGAACTTTTATAGCCATGGTTTGCAAACTGCATTCCTTAGTCTTCTTAAGTTTAAGTTCAGAAATCATCTTCAGATATATAACCTTCTCAAGTTCGCAGACTAGGTTCGCGGACTTAAGTTACCTGGCAGACTTTACAAACTCCAGCAGAAATTCTCGGGTTTGAGAACTTCGCCGGTTCACGGACTGGGTTCGCGGACTGAGTTCGCGGACTTAGCTTCACGCAAGTAGTTTGTCAACTCCAGAAGAAATTCTCGGGTTTGAGAACTTCGACAGTTCGCGGACTGAGTTCGCGGGCTTGGCTCACGCCATTCTTCCGGTTCTCTTGATCAACAAAGTTCACAAAATTTGGTTCAAGGAATATGACTTATACATAAATGTGTTTCCACAACAATGCTTATGTCCACCATTGGTTATGTAATCTAAACTCTCATTTCAATCATTGAAACATTCTTATAGGACGTTATATAGTTGTTACACCATTTCTCGTCAAAGCAATTTTCAAGATGATTGAAACATATCATGACTTTCATCACATGGTAAATATAAACTTGATGGAAGCGAAAAGCTTACCAACACATATTTCGAGATATAGATAGGCGAGGTATACTCGACTCGAAATACCAAAAGTGTATAATCCAAGTATATATATATAGCATACGACTTCTTGTCTCAAAGAGTAAGAGATAGAGTAGATAGACTTTTGAGTGACAGGGAAGTTCAAGTCTTCACATACCTTTTTATCGAGAATTTCCACCGGTTCCTTGAGTAGTTCTTATACTTGTATGATGAATCGCCATGAAGTCCTTGAGCTCAACTACAGTTTCTATCCTAGTTTGAGACTTAGCTATAATAGACTAGAAATCAAGACTTATAGCTTTGAACACTAATATTGACAAACATGCTTGAGATAGCAACACATGCGAGTTCGACCGAGCAATGCTCTAACAAGAACCATCAGAATAGATAGAGTTAAGAGCGCGAGAATCATGATGGGAAGGGCTGTCAACAATAAACAAGGAATCAAGAGGAGCACCATTTTCATCAGAAAAAGTATAACTCACACACATCTTCTCTGTTATGGAGGGAGTCGAAGAAGCCATTGGAGAACTGGAAAAAACTCGAACTGGAAAGTATGGAAACAAGCAGCAAAGACACAGCAGCGACAATGGAAGAACAACAGGAGGATCGAAGGGTGATTGAGGTTCTCAAGGGATTAGAAGACTAGGGGATACTAGAGAAGCAGTTGAAGGAAGAAAGAGAGTGTTATTCTCTGAAAAAGATAAAAATGAGAAACCAAGGGTTTATGGGTCGAATTTATAGTCCCAACAATTGCAACCGACGAAGAAGGTAAACATGTCATAAAGATGAGTGTAGTGGGGAATAACATAGAAAAATAAAAGTGAAACACGGCATGGCCAGGGACGTGGGAGGCGAAGCGGTTTCTTTCACTCGTGTTGATCACACGAGTGAAAGAAGGGGCATAAATGTAGGTGTAAATAGTCCACAGATCCAGGTGGAACAATCCTAGGCAAAGAGACACGAATAACGGGTAGAGTGTGAAACACCGAATCATTCTATTCAAGCTTGGCGCGAGAAAAGAGATGTTAGAGAATCCCGTGGAGTCGATACGTGTAAAGGTGAAATCCTGATGTGATGCCTATCGGGTACAATGCTAATAAATGCTCTGACAAATCAGGTAAAAGGATAATAAGGATCTGGTCAAAGTAAGACTCGGCCCGAGAGTACCAATGACGACATCCACCATACTCACTGAGCAATCAACATCGTGTGAAAGGATGTCAAGGGAAGACACCACTAGGCTCGGCCCAACATCTTGGAAAAGACATCGTCCATCGCCCGAGAAGGATATAAAGGAAGATGTGCCACGACCCACACTGTAGTTTGGATGTATCATCATCTGTAGCTATAAATAAAGAGCCATGTAGAGAGTAAGAGAGAGGTAATCAGGGAGAGAGGAGAGAATACTAAGAGTTTATAGTGAGAAAAGAGAACTTGTGAGCAAAAAACATCCCTTGTAACCTTGAATCGAGTAATAAGACCATCCTTTTACCCCCCGTGGACGTAGGTAATCATACCGAACCACGTATATCTTGTGTTCTTGTGCATATCTTACTTGTTTACTCATGTCTGTGTATGTTTATGTTTCTTGGATATAGTAGTAGTATTTTCCACAACTACAGGTGCGAAGAAGAGAAGTTGCAGAGAAGTTCTCTGCTGGTGAAGAAGAAGTTGCTGCTGAAGAACATAAGTTGTGCAGGACAGTCGTATTCTAGCGTCTTAAATTTCAAATCTTGTAACAGTTGATTAATAACGCATATCTTCAGTATTGCAACACCTATTGTAACGGTGACTTCTGTGCCGCCAATACATCGTTGCAGATTCGCTGTGTTATATATTTTCTTCAATAAAAACACCTTTTGAGACATGATTAATTATTTTGAGCGTGCACTTACCATGAGGAGCTAAACCCCATCACTGGGATGACGGAGAAAGCCTTATCACAATTGTTTGGTAACTATAATTGATTCTTTATGACTTTTTTTACTTATTTTAATTGATTTATGATTTTCACTAATTAGTTGTGATTTCGTTTGATGGTTTATGCTTAGACGTAAGAGCTTTTGATACACCATGCTTGTGATTTGCATCTAATGTTTTAGAAATCTACTTTTGGCAAAGAAAAGAGTCAACAAAAGAGCTAGAATTGTTATGAGTCATTATATAAACCAATTGAATGTGATTAATGGTGGAATCCGAAGTCCTAGTGTCTCTCGTTATCGTGACAATCTTGTATATATATTTTCTTCATTTTATTTTTAAGTCTGAAATTGAATTTCATGTAGTCCAAGTGAACACAACTCTACATCATCAGGTCTCTCGGGCCTCTATATATTGAATATATTTTTTCTTTTTAATATATCCTTCAAGAAGAATCTAGAAACTTTTTAATAAAAAAAATCTATAGAATATAACCGTTCGATACAGTATTTTGTCGATATCCTATCACTAATATAAAGAAGAAAAAAAGTCCCGAAGAACATGGGAAATGCTTTTTAATTTTTTATGAAATTTTCTCAATATGTTAATAAAGAGTTGTGACTCACCAAATCACACCCAAATCATGACATGTAAACGAATTTTATGGCAATACTGTAATAGTATAATTGAAACAAACTGTTATCAGTATATGTAATCTCAAATTTGATGGTCCTAGATATTATAGTTGGGAGATGATGTTTACCTTTGGTGCTGAGATGTCAAGATTTTTATCCAAGGTCTGCATTGTAAACTATAGATGGAAAAATACTAGATCTACCAAAAAAGTGATAGCTGAATTAGAGCTCAAGGTTAGATGTCAAAGACCTGAATCACAAGTCAGAAAACTCAAAATAGAGAAAGGAAACTAGACATGCAATACCCGAGTTCAGATGTGAAGAGCTACGAATGAACTCGAAGTTGTCAGTCAAATCAATACCTGGAATTTCAGATCGTCATAACGGTGAGCTGATTCTAGGACCAAACGAGCGCAAGAAGGGAAAACTATTTTACAACTTATTGGGTCCCAGATATCACTTTCTCACTAGAGAATACTTGAGATTATAGCTAAAATGTGCAAACCCATATATTCACATAATATATATATAGGCAGAAAGGCTCATGATGCAAACAAGATCATTGGTTAATAGAAATTACAATTTCTACTTTGTTTTATCTCTTATGATTATCTGCAAGTTGTTACTCCTTGACCGAATTAGAAACATAATCAGATAACTCTAAATTGATCAGATCCTTGAAGCAAGATCAGAACTAAGTTAATCAAGTGAATATTGTGATTCCAATCATAAAATCATGAAAGGAATCGACGAGTGTACACTCTTGAACGAGTTGATACATTGTCATTGGCACCGACTAACTATTATATATTTCATAATTTTAATCATGATGGGTTTTTTTTTAAATAAAACTAGGTTAAAGCCCCGAAAATATATTAAAGTTTAACCTCTTCCATGAAAAGAAGTTTATTACCTACATGTCCATGTATCTAGGAAAAGAAAGAAAGAAAAGTTTCTCACCTCGATGTTGACGAGTTTCAAACTCAGGACCTTCGTATCATCACCGGACGACCTTACAACTGTACCACAATGACATCATGGTGTTCATGCAAATCAGCAAGAAAGTGAAATCTGTGATGTTATCTACAATTTTCTTGATTTTTAAGTCAAATTATCATTATATGAATGATATTCAGATCTAAATGGTTAGTTTGATGATATCTAACGTAAAGAACACTTGTTTTCCTCATATCTAGAAAAGAAAAATGATGATTTCTGATAAAAACATAAACCTAAATCTACTTTATTCGATAATTTTTTTCTTGATGAAATCTTGAAAACATTGAGAATTTTTTCCGTTAATCATAATTGTAACACTCGTATTTTTCTCATGACGCATGCTCAAAGATGAGTTATTAAATGATATGAAGCCTTATCTCCAACTTGTGTTGCGTGTGCAGGGCATGTTGGCCCAGAATTGAAATTGCACCACCATAGTGCATCAAGAAAATAGAATGTTGTCCAACAGTTAAAATACATCACAATAATGCATTTCGCAAGTTGAGCATTGGCCGAGAACTGAAAATACATCAACATGATGTATCTTCTCGAAATTCGTTGTGGCCGAAGCAAATTAATGGACTTGGTATATGGTCATATGTTAGGAGTTATGATCTACTAATTCTTTTGGTGACATTTAATGAAAATCCGAACCTTGCCCTTAATGGGAACATACACCACGATTCTTGGGACCAGCCCTTGGAGGTGGACATCTCCATTTCCAAGTGGGAATTAATTTTGTAACACGATTTCTCTCCTTGGACATGTTGATTTCCAAGTGGGAAATGAAATTAGAGAGCAATGAGAACCCTTCTAACATTTAAAGGTGCATGTGAGCGGGAAAAAAACAAATACTGTAGTGTTTTTGGTGTTTTCTTTATGATGAGTAGTGTTTTATGTATCACCAACTTCAAATGAAAATAAGTGTGAATGAGCCAAGTCATTTAAGGACCTAATCAAAATTATGAAAGAGGTACTCACACGGCGTAATCCGTGTCGACTCCAAATCACAATCTAAAGATTCAGGCTAGTAGTTAAGTTATCAAATATCTTCAATATTGGCCACACAGATAAAAACAACAGATGGGTAAACCAGTCGTTCCTTAGTGATCCTTGCTGAAATTTGTGGCTATACTCATAGGGACCAATCTTTTTCTGTTGGTAGGTCTGGAGCGTGGATGTTCTGGCGCCTAAAGTCTTCGATCACATAATGAGTGTTGTAGTTAGTCAATTGGTCTTGATGCCGTAATGACTTGGGGATTCAACTACGAGTCTATGAGAGGTGGGGGAATGCATCGGTTGCTACCTATTAGCCCAGGAAGAGAAGAGAAGTGGCAGGCTCAGAATTCATTAAAGGTTAGAAAAGCTTCTTGTATTGAAATTTGAAAACAGCAATTGGGTCATCATCCAGAATGGACAAAGGCATATCCGAAGAAAGAGAGATATATTTGCTTAAACCCGAAGGATTACATTAATTTAATCGAGTTCGTTCGTGTAATTAACTCCCCATCCTTGCGAAAAATACTGCTAGTATATATATATATATATATATATATATATATATTTCCTTAACGATGTCGGTGCATGGCTATCGCCTTGCTTCGATTCAATTAGCTGTCTCAAGTTTTATTTAACGCAGTTGAAAAGAACAAAATTTGCGTATGTAGCGACATCTGCATATGTGAAGGCTCTCTTTTCCGTTGTTAAAAGTTAAAGAATACGTAATCAAATTTGTAATTATGCTTGATCAGGACCGCTATTAAAATTACGTGAACGTCCCCGTCTTTGATATACGTCCCTCGGTGGGTTCTAAGAATACTTTATACTTCATTCATAGTGAGGGTTTGTATCTAATTTTGAACGTCATCGTGGCATATAAATTTCAACAAATTAGAAAAATATGTTCAAGTGGTTGGTAAGTTTTTCAAGTTTAACAATCTCAAGCTTCGTCTGTCTCAGTCTGAAACTAGAGACTTTTATCAACTGTTTCAGAGTTATAGTGTCGTCCCGTCTATGACTCGTATTCTTTTACGTGGTCCGGTTGAAGATAGAAATGTTTGTGGTAGCACTCTTTGCTGCTACCACTCCTATTCATTCAAAGATAGTTACTTTGGGCCAAAAGGTCCAGATGTCGATCTGTGGACTGGTGGTGGTGGCAGACTAGCTTTCATGGTGTGTATGATGTATCCTTCCTGGTTATCAACTCAAGTTTGTTGGTACAAGCAACATTTTCATTCCAAATCTGCTAGCCGATGAAATATTAACAGTTCTGCGATCAATGGCACAGTGACCGCATAGCGAAGTGGATTAGCCCGTTTGACTTCGGATCGAAAGGTCGTGGGTTCCACTCCCACAGTGGTCGTCGAAATATTGTTTTTCTTTGGTCAACTCAGCTCAACTGATGTATGTCCGTATGATCGTTTTCGGCATCATCCATAATCAAGGATGTGCTTAAGTGACAGCTTAACATTGGACTTTTAAGAATGATGGGAGTAGCTTATGCCAACTTGTTTGGGTGAAGTTGAACTTGAGGATAATTTAAATGTCACTAAGGAACTAGTAATTTTTAATTTATTTATATTCAGATTAGAGAAAACACTTACCACTTGAGATTATTTAACTCCATAATGGATTCCGGTTGTATAGCAGGAGTAGATTATTACTCTGCTATCGATGGCACGGATTATAAATTAATGCTTCAAAAGAAAAAGAAAAAAACTATTCTCAAATCCTAGCACGGTTGAATTGAATCTTAAGATACTTTGATCATGAAGAATGACAGTCCATTACCGTGCCTAGTGGCTAAGTGCCTGAATAGGTAAAGTATAAGGGAAATAATGGGGGTTGGAACTTCCGAACTTCTACGGATTTTCTTTTTCTTCCATCATCCATACGCGGGGAGGTAAAAAGCCACGAACTATACATATTTATGAAAAACGCGTAATTGGGATATGACAATAAAATAAAATAGTGACACTTTCAAGTGAATCCAAAATTCCTTATCCGATTATTTTTTATAATTACAAAATCACCTTTGTGCTTCTAATGACAATATAGTTGACCTCTAATATATCCTCAAAATCTGGTTAGACTAAATTCCACACATTTCATATTAGTATTTTATGATTTTTTTTTCAGGATTAATTATGATGGTCTGTACATGTATATACAATTACTTATCCTTCCGCTTTCTCTACCATTCCAAAATAAAAATGTGAAAAAATAGAAGAAAAAAAACATCTGCACAGAAGGTATTGAAATAAATACGATATTTCAGCCCAAAATATATGCGAGTATATAATTTCTATCTCCTAAAAATACTGACTTTCTCAAAACTAATAACTTCCCTCAAGTATTCATCGATCTCCTCTACGTCTTTGGTTTTCACTTCAGTTAAGTTAGTGAAACCCTTCAAATTCTCAGGTGATGCAGATCAACTGAATGGATTTTAAATCCATTCTTTGATTTTCCATCTCATGTCTACTAATTTTTTTTGGAAAGGGCGATTTAGTGATTTCATATATTAGATTTGTGGTATTTACGTGGTCGAGGAGAAAACATGTAAAATCGTTGATCAGCTAAGGGAATCAAGTGCGCAGAATCCTCTTTGGTTCTAGAGGCGTAAGGAACGCGACTGTACCTTGATCAGTGTGAGATTGGTTAGGGCTCAACTATATTCCAGTCCGAAGTTAACTTGGAGTAGGCTAGTATCTGTAGCGGCTTAATACAGTGTGGTGTTCAAATCTGGACTAGGTCCCGGGGTTTTTTTGCATTCGTAGTTTCCTTGTTAAAAAAATTTCTGGTGTCTGTGTTATTTCTTTTCCGCATTATATTTGTTTATATAATTGAAATATCACAGGTTGTGTGTAAGTTCAATCAATTTTGAATTCAACCTTTGGTTGTTGATCATATTGACTGACACTTGGATATTGGTCTTTGATACCATCCAAGTTATTTCTTATATTCAATCGGGCTCGCAAATTCCAATTTGTTTGATTGTAGATTGAATTGAGAAATAGAGATATAGCTATTGGATATACTTTTCTAAAGATTGATTATGACTATCTAGTTGATTATCTTGAAAGTATATTGGATTTAGTCCATACAGATTGTTAAGCGAAATATTGGGTGTGGTTGTTAGACCCCCGCTTTTTCAATTGGTATCAGAGCATGCAAACACATTAAAGACCTCATAAGTTTGTGTTTGTAGCGATCTGATTATGGACGAGTCTATCTCTAATAACGTACTGGGTCAGAAATTACCAGATTTTTTCAAACATGTTTAAGACCTCATAAGTCCATGTTTGTAGCGATATGACTCTATGGACATAAGTGCTATCTCTATAAACGTACCGCCAGTCTTCGAAGGTTCGAATTACTTATGGTGGAAAATTGTTATGTGTGCCTTTCTTCAAGCACATGATTTTTAATCATGGGTTTATGTTGTTAATGGCTATAATTCTCCGGTTGTTACATAAGGCAATGTAACTGCTCCAAAGGATATCGGTGACTATGATGCCGTCGAGATTCTTGCCGCAAAGAAAAAATTTGACGGATTGAATGCAATCATCCATGCCATTAACCCAGATCTTCAGCACCATGTGACTACTTGCACACGGTCTAAAGATGCATGGGATATCTTAGAAACCGTATTTGAAGGGAATACCTGTAAAAAAGAAGCTAGGCTTCAAAACCTAAATTCTGATTGGGAAAACCTTCGTATGGCAGATGAAGATTCATTTGATGAGTTTAATCACAAAGTGTCTGAAATTGTTAATGCATCTTTTGCGTTGGGTAAGACTATTCCTGAAAATGACATTGTGATGAAAATTCTAAGATCATTGCCATCTAGATACGATTCTAAGAACATGCCATCGTACGAGGAAATAACCTTTAAACTCTTTCCAGAAATACTCTTGTTGGGAAGTTAAATATCTTTGATCATGAGCATATATCCAAATCAGGAAAGGATATTGCTTTCAAAGCACAAAAGAACACTAAATTACTTGATAAAAGTAAAAGTGTTGGCATCTCTGAAGATGATCCTTCTGAGACTGATTCATCAGAAGAAGATCTTGACAAGTCAGTCTCTTTGATCACTAGACAGTTTCGAGATCTTCTTTTGAAGAGAAGTATAAGGTTCACTAGAGATAAACCTAAGTCATCAGTTAAACCTCATAATCGTGTTCCTCCTAAAAACAGGGATACTGAGGATACTGGTGATGAGGATATGCCACAGTACTTCAAGTGTAAAGGTTTTGGTCATTTTTCAAATGAATATCTGAATCATAGAAAATACACTGGAAACAAAGGTCTTGCTGCAACTCTTGATGAAATGTCTGATCACTATGATTCTAATGAAGACGAAAAATCAAGTATTGCACTCCTCTGTGAAAATATTGATTTTGATAATTGTAGAAATACGTACATCAACCTCAATATTCTTCCGGGAGAAACATCAACCACTTTTTAGGATAAAATGGATTTCTCTTTGTCTACTGCAAATTCTATTTCTAATGTTTCAAGTTCTACCGTTTGTCTAGAAGCTTGCACAGCTATGGCGTCTGAACCATCCTCAATATTGACATGTTCGTATTGTACTTTTAAGGGTCATGAACTCTCCAATTGTTTCAAGTACAAACATAAGATAAGATATGTCAATAAACTTCAACGGCGAGCAAATCAATTAGAAAACAGGCTCAAACTTGTTCAGAAGTCGTCTGAGGTATGCTAACTTATCTCTTCTCTAAAGAAGTTAATTCCCAAAGATAAGAGTAGACATCTAGAGAAAAGAATACGGTCTAAACAGTCTTTCAAACATGGATTTAAGAATTCCGTTCAAAAAAGTTATGGTGGACAGATCATTGTTCATCCCAGCACAACTTAATTGTGTTGATGGTGTATCTTGTCTCATGTGCCTGGTTCAAAAGAGACAAGAGTTTGCACATTTCAGGCTTTAGAGAAAAAAAAATGTTTTATTTTTCTTTTTAGTTTTGTTCTTTCGCCTGTTGGAATACTTTTTCATATCTAATTGATATTGAAAAAGGTTTCCCTGTTTGATTACTAAAAAAAGGGTTAAAATCGATAATTCTGCCTTCTTTAGGGTTGTGAGTTGTGTGTACGTGAATCCTTTTAGTTGTATAAAGGTTCTGTAACCCTACATTACTTTTTCCTTCTCTAAAAAAAACTCTTTTTTATCACAAGGGTGCTTGTTGAGCTTGATTTGTGAATTTATCTCACAATTTCATACTTGTATGGAGACTCCAAGCATCAAGACTCCTTATGGAAAAGAGGTTAATATGACTGTTACGCCATCAATCATGAAGAAAAAGGATATATCTCCGATACCCTCTTCCTTGAAAAGAAAAAGGAGGAATGTGAGGAAACCAAGGGCTGTCTCTTAAAATCTTCAGAAGTTTTCTGGTGTTCTTAAAGAGTTGAAGGAAACAAGAAAGGAGATACTGCAAATATTGGCTATTGTATTTAGGACTCTTGAAATTCAGAAGGGCCTGGTTCGGCATCAGTCAAGAAGGTTTGTTGGAATTTACTCCTATCATCGTGAACCTTATGTTCCAATGGATGTTGACGACAAGGAGTTCGGGGACGATAAAGAATTTTTCAAAGGTCTTAATGTCTAGGAAACTTCTTATGAGAATTTATTCTTGTGTTTTAAGAAGGATAACTAGGGTTTGGAATAGCAATTATTGTGAGTACACATAGCTATTGCCAACGATTTTCATCTTGCAATGTTTTTAGATTTATTTATTTAAATTCTAAAGTTTATTTGGAAGATGATTTTGGAGTATTAATCTTTATTGGTTTTATATATTGCAAAAACTTATTATGGGGTATGTGTGTTTACGTCCGTGAACTATGATTGTCCCATATATGTCAAAAGTTAAGCCTATTATGTCATTACGCAAATATTTATGAAAAATAAAATGAACTTTTGATCGCAAAGATTAAGTATATTATATGTCTTTATGCAAATATTGATCAAAAATAGAACGAATCTTTGTTTGTGAAAATAATGTGTGGCTCCGTAAGTTCTCTTATGTTGAGAATTTCCGATTAAATTAATCATGGGCTCTCTTGTGGTTAATTTAATTGAGTTATCTGGATATAAATTCATGTTTCATGTAATTTGTTATGTTCAAAGAAATTCTTCTTTTCTTGTAAAAGTAAGGTCGCCCTTGTTGTTCTTTCTGGAATGACATTTTATAGGGGAGAGTTCTTAATTGAACTTGTACTTAATTGCCAAATCTTTGTGGGGAGTGCGGCTATGAAATATTGTAAGGGTTTTCTTGTATCTTTATTAACTCTTTGATGAGTGCATTTAGTTTCGACTATATGATTGCTCTAAACAAAGATGATATGTCTCTTTTTGTAACACCCATTGTTTTAACATGGCGCATGATCAAAGATGCGGCATGGCCTGAGATGAAGCTTCATCCAAAGCTTCCGTTGTGTGGTAAGCGGTAGAATGGCTTAAAGCCAATATCGCGCCAAAATGGTACATTATGTTTGGTATTTTGCCAAGGGCCAATGTTGCATCATCATGATGCATTAGGCCAGCTGGGTAGGTGGCCTTGAGTTTGCAGCATAATTATTGTGCATTTTGAAGGCTATTGGCCTAGAGCCGATGTTGCACAATCATTGTGCATCAGGCCAGAGAGGGATGGCCGGACGAATGTTGCACAATCATTATGCTCAATCATAGTACGCAATCATTGCACATGAATAGTGAAGCAGACATGTCAATATGATCCCATTTCCATACTTGTAGAAATTGCAAGTTAACATATATAGGGAGGGGTACTTGGTTGAAGGTGCATATGCGGACCATGTACTAAGTAAGCTTCATAGATTAGCCGAAAGAGTATAAATGATGTGTAAGCCTCATTTATAGTTACGTATCCTTGCGAAGAGGGCATTTGATTCTTAGGCATCACTAGGCCATATTACGGACCCGATAATGCATAATCATTGTGCATTATGACATAATAGCCTATACGGACCAGGTCATTACCATTTTTTCTAGGCCACAGCCTTGCAAACGAGTTTGGCATAAGTTGCGGTCCCTTCGTGGATGAACTACGTAGGGAAGTCTGTGCTTGATCCCGTTAAAGTAGTTAAGGGTACTTAGGCAGCTGCAATGAGTTGCGGCATTGTCGGCCCAACATTTTGCCCCTCATATCATCTAAGCTCGGTAGATCAATGCAAGAGATGATTGTTGCCAGACTTGATTAGGCAAGTTGCATGACATCCAATGGATGCTCATACTTCCTATCAAGTCGTTCGACTTAGGCATGTACCAATGGTGCATTGGGAATGGCCTCAGAGGTAAGCTACATTGATATGAAAGTTAGTGGAGATTGCATAAGCCTAAGGAGAGTACGGCATGAGCCTAATTGATGCACCTTTGGCACGAGCAAGACAAGTGCATGCTCTCAGGAATGTCTAATCTTAGTGAATAGGAAGTTTGACGGTTACTCAGCTAGATAGGAAATTCAGTGATGAACTCCCTACGTTGAGGCAAAGCCCATGCATGCAAATATGCATTGGCCTTGGCCTTATGGCCTTATACCCTTTTGCGTACAAGGGTAAGTTGGAACGGTGTGGAAACTAATTTAGCTGCATCATGCTCCATAAGCATGCTTGCAAGGGTAAATGAACGTGCATTTGTCTAGCTTTAAAGCCCGTATTGTAGCATCATCATGGTGCATCGGGGAAGTTTTGGCCTACGCGCCCAGACGCGCCAGGCATAATTTTTCGGATCGTCACAGTTGGTATCAGAGAAAGTTCCGAGATTACTCTAGGGACTGTGCGTAATGGACTCATTAGCGAGTATTTCCTCGAAGGAAATTCTAAGTTGGTTGGTAGGCCAACTTATGCGCAAGTTGGTACGGTAGGTCGACATTTGTGCGGCAAGTATAGACTTTGCTCAGTACTGTGCCACTGCTTGGCCTAATTTAGGCACTTGACCACCGGGACTGTCTGGGAAAGTTTTATGGTATCCATCCTACTATGGCATTTGGGCTGATCACCCCTCACCCGTCCAGGATGTAGTGTGATGTCATTACTAACGTCTGACAAAAACTATGGACATGTCGTCTGCGCGGTAAGTTAGTATTCCGGGGGGGAGTAAACTGTTGGGGACGGTGAAAGACCAGTAAATCCAACTATTCTGGCACTGGATCACACAGTATTGTAGAAAGAATTGCTTGTCATGTTGGATTTTGTGAAAATCTTGACAAACGACCCTGTGAGATTTGAGGATTCCTGAGTGTTTGGTATGGGACGAGTGCTTAAGGAATCCGAACCCTTGTTTGGTTGGATTTCAGGGACGAAATTGTTTAAAGGGTGTAATAATGTAACATCCAGTGTTTTTAACATAGCGCATGCTCAAAGATGCGCCATGGCCTGAGATGAAGCTTCATCCAAAGCTTTTGTTGTGTGGTAAGCGGTAAATTGTATTTGGCCAAGGGCCAATGTTGCATCATCTTGATGCATTATGCCAGCTGGGTAGGTGGCCTTGAGTTTGCAGCGTAATCATTGCGCATTTTGAATGTTATTGACCTAAAACCTATGTTGCACATCATTGTGCATCAGGACATAGAGGGTTGGTCGGACGAATGTTGCCTAATCATTACACGCAATCATAGTACGCAATCATTGCGCACAATCATTGCATATGAATAGTGAAGCATGCATGTCAATATGCTCCCCTTTCCATACTTGTAGAAATTGCAAGTTAATATATATATGGAGGGGTACTTGGTTGAAGGTGCATATGCGGACCATGTACCAAGTAAGCTTCATAGCTTAGCCGAAAGAGTATAAATGATGTGTAAGCCTCATTTATATCTACGTAGCCTTGCGAAGAGGGCATTTGATGCTTAGGCATCACTATGCCATATTGCGGACCCGATAGTGCATAATCATTGTGCATTATGACGGAATAGCCTATAAGGACCAGGACGTTACCATTTTTTCTAGGCCACAGCCTTGCAAAGGAGTTTGGCATAAGTTGCGGTCCCTTCGTGGATGAACTACGGTATGTGCTTGATCCCTTTACAGTAGGGAAGGGTACGTAGGCAGCCGCAATAAGTTGCATCATTGTCGGTCCAGCACTCTGGCTCCTCATATCATCTAAGCTCGGTAGATCGATACAAGAGATGATTGTGGCCATACTTGATGAGGCAAGTTACATGCCAGTCAGTGGATGCTCGTACTTCCTATTAATCCGTTCGACTTAGGCATGTACCAATGGTGCATTGGGCATGGCCTCGGAGGTAAGCTATATTGATATGCAAGTTAGCGGAGCTTGTATAAGCCTAAGGAAAGTACGGCATGGGCCTGATTGATGCACCCTTGGCATGAGAAAGACAAGTGCATGCTCTCAGCAATGCCGAATCTTAGTGAAGAGGAAATTTGACGGCTACTCAGCTAGATAGAAAATTCAGTGATGAACTCCCTACGTTGAGGCAAAGCCAGTGATGCATGCAAATATGCATTGGTCTTGGCCTTATAGCCTTAACCCTTTTGCGGACAAGGGTAAGTTGGAACAGTGTGGAAACTAATTTAGCTGCATCATGCTCCATGAGCATGCTTACAAGGGAAAATGGACGTGCATCTGCCTAGCTTTAAGGCCGGGACAGTAGCATCATCATGGCGCATCGGAGAAGTTATGGGCGCGTCAGGTGTAATTTTCCAAATCGTCACACTTTTAGTCATGAAGTATCTCTATGAGAATTTCATTATGATCTCACTAGTTTTCGTATATTTGTCAATTTATATTGACAAAAAGGGGGAGAATTAATGTGTAGTTCACAGTACAAATACATATGGTTTGCGGATCATTATGTAAGGGGGAGTGGTTTTCATGTGAGATGAAGTATTGACTAAGGGGGAGTCATACATATCACCATAGTATTGTTGTCAAAGTTGTGATACAATTGGACTTTGATGTTGTGTAATAATACTATGACACTGTATAACAATACGAAAACATCTTGTTTTTATATATTGTTATAGCTATGGATCTTCAACAACTACGATGCGGAGTTGAACACGTTCAGAATCATTGGAGTACTTGGAAGTGACAAAGATTTCGAGTAATGTTGAAGAACCAAGGAAATCAAGCAAGTTTATTTATTTTGTAATCTATATGTATTGATAGTTTTGTCACTAAAATTGACAAAGGGGGAGATTGTTAGAGCACAGCTCGGTTGAACTCGCAAGCGTTGCTATATCAAGCTTGTTTGTCAAGTTTAGTTTCCAAAACTATAAGTCTTGATTTCTAGTCTACTTATAGCTAAGTCTCATATTAGGATAATAAGTGTAGTTGAGCATTAGACTTCACGGTGTTTATCGATTGAAGACGAAGAACTACTAAGGGGAGTTTATGGAACTTCATCAACAAAAGGTATGTGGAGACTTGAACTTATGTATCAATCAAAAGTCTATCTACTCTATCTCCTATTTGAGACAAAATTCGTATAGCTATATAGACTTCGATTATACACATTTGATATTTCGAGCTGAGTTTAACTCGCTTACATATTTATCGAAATATGTATTGGTAAGCTTTCGCTTTAACCAAGTTCATCTTATATTCTTGATGAAACAAAAGATGATCATGTGAAAATCGCCTTGTAACGTCTTACATGATTTGTGTGAGACAGTCATTTGATGGAGACTCAGAATGTTTCGTATTGATCATTCGGTCACTTGAAAATTGCTTTGAAGCTAATAGTTTGTGTGAGACAGCTATTGTCGTCTTCTAAGAATATTTCAATGACTGAAATGGGATTTTAGAACAATTAACCATGATTGGATATAGCACAGTATGTGTACTTGTATGCTAACTGTTGCAAGTTATTCCAAGTCCAGGAACCATAGTATGAATACCGGTATGCGTACTGGTGTGAGTTTCAAGTTCCGGAAATTCAACTGAGTTTGGATGGTATGCTTACCCATTTGCATACTAGCGAACCTAAACTTAGTCCGGCCACTTAGGTATGTGTACCGATTTGCATACTTGAGTAGGTTATGTTCTAAAATCGGTTTGTTCATGAACTAATACATTTATATAATAAGGAATGCAATCTTTTGTAAATCGTTGCTATAATGTTCATGAATTGATACGACTGAATCAAAACCGATTTTGCTTCAATTGTGTCTTGTATACTTCTATAAGAATATAAACAATTGAAAAAAATTTAGAACTAGTTTCATTTGAGTCATTTGAACTAGTTATGGTTAATATGAATAAGGTTGATATGAAAGTGTTCATATGGCTAACTTCGGTTAACTATTGTTGAGCCAACAAAGGTGCACATGTTTGGGTAAGGTTACTCATATCTAAATGAAGTCACTTTTCATTTGTGTGTAACAAGCTAAGTTCGATCTAACGGTTGAAAGATATTAGCTTGAGTCTAATCAGGTTTTCATCTAACGGTGAATATTTATTTTTTTTGTAACCAAGGTAGCATTGATTGCAAACCCTGATTTGAAGACTATATAAGGGAGAACTCTAGCAACTGGGAAACCTAATCCTTACACCTCCTGCGTGATATTAGTTGCGACTAGAGTCGATTCTCCTTTAACCTTAGGTTTTTGAAAAACCCAGTAGGTTAACAACTTGAAGATTTCATTGGGATTGTGAAGCCAGGCCCAACTATTTTCTCTGTAGTTGTGTGTTCTGATCTTACTGTTTTCTATCGTGATTGGGTACCATCTTCTCTAAGATTTGCTCGAGATTTAATCTTCCGATAGGCAAGATAAAAAGTAGTCACAAACATCTTCGTCTTATCATTTGTGATTCCACGATATCTTGTTTCGCTACCATACGATTAAGATTATTATAAGGTGATTGATATTACTAGGTTGTTCTTCGGGAATATAAATCCGGTGTATCAATCGATTCCTGTTCACCTTGATTTATCAAAAGACGGAACATAACTCGCAGGTATTTCTGTGGGAGACAGATTTATCTATTAAATAGACTTTTCTGTGTGAGACGGATTGGTTTATCAAGTCTTCGACTTTGGGTCGTAGCAACTCTTAGTTAAGGGAATCAAGTGTGCAGAATCCGGCGTGGTAATGGATGCGTAAGGAACGCAATTGTACCTTGAAACAGTGTGAGATTGGTTAGGGCTCAACTACATTCCAGTCTGAAGTTAACTTGGAGTAGGCTAGTGTCTGTAGCGGCTTAATACAGTGTGGTGTTCAAATCTGCACTAGGTCCCGGGGTTTTTCTGCATTTGCGGTTTCCTCGTTAACAAAATTTCTGGTGTTTGTGTTATTTCTTTTCCGTATTATATTTGTTTTTTTAATTGAAATATCACAGTAAGTTCAATCAATTGTGAATCCAACCTTTGGTTGCTGTTTTTATTGATTGACACTTGGATATTGGTTTTTGATACCGTCCAAGTTATTTCTTATATTCAATTGGGCTCGCAAATTCCTATTTGTTTGATTGCAGATTGAATTGAGAAATAGAGATATTACTCTTGGATATGTTTTTCTCAAGATTGAGTCTGACTGTCTAGTTGATTCTCTTGAAAGTATGTTGGAGTTAGTCCATACAGATTGCTAAGCGAAATATTGGATGTGGTTGTTAGACCCCCGTTTTTTCAGTCATTGTACTGAAATTGAATTATTATTATTTTATTTTATTGTAGTCGTCATTTTTACACTTGAAAAACTCAGTGTCAGCATAGTAAAAGTATGAATACACCATGTCGACAATGAATACCATGGCGACTAAGAATATCCCCCAAATTTTAATTTATGGTCTTTTTTTTTTTGATATGCTAGACACGGCTAGCTACTAAGGACTCGACATCCTAACTATGTGTGGTAAAGCTCTACCAACGACATCCTGACTCAAAAGACTATTTATAACATCTGGTGCAGTGTGCAGCCATTGACCTTCAAGAACCTTTTTACTTGCTGATTTTGTAAGGCAATCAGCAACTCCATTAGCTTCTCTGTATTGATGAACAAACATAACGCTCGTGAATTTTGTCTTTAGCAGATTTATATCTTCAACAAGACCTTGTAACCTCCATGGATCTTCGCTTCACATAGCTGGATGGTGTAGGTAGAATTGCTCTCGACCTCCAACTTTTGAATCCCCATAGCAACAACAATTCTGAGACCGTCATGAACAGCCCACACCTCAGTGTCATTATTCACCCATTGAAGAATATGTGTTTGCAGTAACATGCCACAAACTTTGCATCATCAACTCTAATAACTCCTTCAATCCCTGCAATAACACCACCAATAGCAGCACCATCAGTATTGAGTTTGTAAAAACCATTTCCTGGGGACCTCCAAGGGATATTAATCTCCTGGTATTCACTGTTTGCTCCTTCCTTGCCATCCACAATAAAATATATCCCTGGCGCACCTAATTGCTCTAGCAAGCACTTTCTGAGCATGAAACTGAGATTTTGTTCAAACAAATTTATTCCTTCCTATCCATATATTCCACAACAGAAAAGGGAATACGTAGTGCCACTCTACCTACACTTCCTTTAAAAGAACACCTTGTCTTAAAAGAGGAAGGAGAGACCATTTCAATCATTGGGGTAAAACCAGTCCACTTAAAACACTTACTCCACAGTGGCGAGACAGATCTGCACGTGAAGAAGAGATGGTAAGCAGTTTCAAAATCTTGATCACATAACAAACATCCAGGATGATTACACAAACCTTTCTTGTAAAGAGACTCTTGAAGATTTCTTTATTGTGACACAATTGCCGCAGAAAGAATTTAATTTTGCGTGGACATTTAAACTTTCTCAAGAACTTCCACTCCTGATTTCTTGTAGGGAAACTAGGACTCTAGGAGCTCAAATAATGATAAGCCTCCTTAACTGTAACCTCACCATGCTTATTACCGGACCAAATTGGTTTGTCCCTAACATTTCCGCTTATAGGTAAAGGGATAGATTTAATTTGCTCGCAAACTTGGGAATTCACTAAGTTCCCAATGGTACTTAAGTTTTAATCATTAGAATCAGTATCTATGATATCACTAACTCTCATATCTGGCACATTAAGACCATCCATATTAACAATAACGGAGATTGGTAAATTGCCTATCTGAGGGTCATGCCAAAAGTCCGCATCCTTACCATTGCTAATGCACCATCTAAGACTATCTCTTATAGCATTCTTACCCTTAATGATGCTCGTCCAGCAAGTTGAACTGTCTTAAGGTGAGTAAGGAGGTGAGTAAGAAGGCTCCCCGGATCCACTTCTTCAGTAATCTATCCATGCGCCTGCTTGTGGTTACCCGTTACTGGATCTATAGCATCTATTATGAGGGGATTCAAGACTAACCAAAAAATGCAGCAGGCCGCATTCATGTACACTCTCTCTGACTTCACCATGTGGCAATTTACCCGCAGAGTAATTGATATCTCTATAGCAATGTACAAAATCAAACTCACTCAAAGAAACAGCAAACCAAGGCAGATTTAGAGAAGTAAAAGCTAATATAACTACCTCGTAATCAGGTCTATTGCTGCTCTGCTGGTCCTCGAGTTGATTGCCTTCGTACCCAACAAAAAAAAAAGAATACTAGTTACCCTGCCTTCCACAAGTATCATCTTCAAGAAGCTCTAAATTTACAGCGTGTTTGGTTCAAGGAATTGGATTCCTGGTAATCCAATTCCGGGGAATGTGACCAATTCCTTGAACCAAACGGTCCAAACCAACTCTATATAATTGAGAATTCCAATTCCTCCCAAAATAATTGATTTCCATTGCATTGGTCTAATAGCAATTTCATGGAATTCAATTCCAAGAATTGGATTACCCCATAATTGAATTCCGACGAATCCAATTCTTCCAACCAAACTAGGTGTTAGTGAGAAGCTAGCCAACTCAACACTAAGATCAGGACTTCATGTACTACGGTCATTATCATTGGATATCCTCATGCAAAAAATGGGCAATTTAGGAATTCAGGACTTTTCTACAGTAATTTAGGACCAAAACTGTTCGCTAATTCATTACTCCTGCTGCAAGTTCCAACAGAACCTATGGAAAGTTACAACAGGACTAGAAAATTTTATTTTGTCAATGGTCTCCAAAAGCATCTACATAGAAGGCCAACACTTAAAGAGGGGTCATTTTTAAATTTCTTCTTCATTCTTAGGATCCAAGCGGATCAACCAATAGCTCGAATCTATCAGTTGACAAGTCTAGTGTGATTCAACCAAGAACAATACAGATCTAACATACAATGGAATTAAAGAATAAAGTTAAAAAAAGGGAGCCTTAAAAGAGCCATAAAGATTCAAATACCCTGGTATTCATTGTATACGGTGCCTAAAACCAAAATAGATGGACAAGTACAAAATACTTCCAAACATAACAAGCCATGGAGTCAAATATCTAGGGAAGGAGATAAAAGAGATAACACAAAATTCTCCGCCAGCAGATTTGCTAAACCTACACCTTGATTGCATACTTTCTCATTGGGAAGTACATCTCCTTCTTCTTCTCTCTTTCAGTTTTCAGTGACAGCTGAAATAAAGATGATGAATCAAAGGTAAATGTCAAGAAGAAGCACTAATCAAGTAGCTTGACTAAGAATTCTCTAGAGTTAAATGCAGCATCTGGAAGTTCAGCATCAG
Source organism: Papaver somniferum (assembly GCF_003573695.1). Classification (NCBI taxonomy): domain Eukaryota; kingdom Viridiplantae; phylum Streptophyta; class Magnoliopsida; order Ranunculales; family Papaveraceae; genus Papaver; species Papaver somniferum. The sequence goes on along the minus strand of NC_039368.1, from coordinate 95,767,914 downwards.
ATGTTATAATGGCACATCATGGTTAACATTGATCAAATTACTACTTCAAACAATCAACACATTCAAACAATCAACAGTTTCTCTATATAATAGTTGCAATCTGTTCTTACCAAATCAGTAGCCACACTCTGGTAAGGTTTTGTCTATAACATTGCTGATATCAAATTTTATGCAGGAAGCATGCATGAGAAGAACCAAACCTCAAATATCATTAGAAGAACGTAAGAATCTGTTCTTACCAACCAGTAGCCACATTCTTCTGGTAAGGTTTTGCTGATATCAAATTTATGCAGGAAGCATGCATGTGAACAACCAAACCTCATAAAACATTAGAAGAACGTAAGAATCAACTAAGATACCATAACCAGTTCCACTCCAGAACAAATTGATCATGTTAAAGTACAGCATACCCAAAGATGATAAATCATCTTCTGTCTACCCCCTCAAAACCCCAACGATAATATTTTAAAGGTAAGTTCTCAGCTCATGTTATTACTACACAGATAAGCCATAAAGATTCTCTAGATATAAAGCCAATTACTTTATCATGCATCAACAGATAAATATCACACAAATGCAACAAATTTGAATAAAAGATCGTTAATAAACAATTCCCTATGACATAAAAAATTACAACCTTAAATATTAGCCAAGGAATCAAATACCTAAAACTAAGATTTAAAATTAAGCAAAATTACCTGATGTTTGGTAAGACGTCTCCTGATAGCTCTAGTCTTCTTAGGACGAAGATCAAGTGGCAAAAACTTCTTACCCTTGTAAGCATCCCTCAAAGCAGACTTCTGTTTTTGAGAAATCACGGTCAAAACTTGTGCAATCGACAACCTTACCACCTTGCTAGAATTCATATAAAAAATAAACCAAATCAGATCTAATGAATACCCTAAAACTACATTTATCCGAAAAAGAATAAGGCAAAAAAAAACATGAAAGAAAAAAAAAGGAGAACGGATTTATACATCTTAGAGAGCTTGTTTGGAGCTCCACCAGTAACCTTAGCAACACGGAGTAAAGCTAGTTCAGCTTTCAGATCCTTCAACTGGTTCAATAAATCAGTCTTAGACTTATCTCTGAGTTCATGAACCTTAATCCTCGCTACACAAAAGAAGAAAAAAAAACAGATCCAATCAAACAAAAGTTAGCAACAGATTTATATCTCTCATTAGCAAGATTCAGAGTAGAAGGAGATCGAAAGAGAGAGCTTATGTTCGAAATACCCATTGCTTTGCCTCCTTCCTATTCCACTGAACTTCTCCTCGCTGCGATTTTGAAACCCTAGACTTCTTGCTAGGAGATGAGAAATGTTATGGTCCTTTAAGAACCCTGACTATTAAACCCTAAACTCGTGTGCTGTCGTGGTGTGGTAATAATACTGGGCCAAACAATTGACATGGTCTTTTCAACATACAAGCAAGGCCCGTAAAATAACAGACTTTACAACAATCGTGTTAGAACTTCATCTCGGTTAATTACGTGAGTGAAATATTTGTTGTATACTTGGACTTTAAATTATGATATTTTCTTAGGCATTTCTCTTTCAACAATTATTTTTAATTGGGATGCAGTGATCTACCAAGTCCGTTTCTGAGTTTCTTGTCACAACTTTTGTGATAGAAATCCTTTGTTTTATAAAATTTGCCCTTTTCAGTCAAAAAATAAATAAATAAGTATTATCGTGTTGGTTGGTCGAATATCAGAAATGCCATATTTATGAGCATGTTTAGTTACGGAAATGATATACTCAGTCATGTTCAACGCCCCACTCAACGCCCAAATGACGTGGCGAAACAGTCTGGCAGAAAAAGCTAAAACCACGTCATTCTTCAAATTAAATCGCATTTGACCCAAATTTCTGGGGGAAACCAAATGTTTTTGGTGGAAACCCAGATGTTTTTGAAATTTGAATTGCCACTTTTTTTTAGTCCACTTTCTTTAGATCTGTTTATCAAGGCAAACTCAGTTCATGCTCATAAACAACTCCAAATCATAAAACTATTATTCTCTTTCATTCCTTGACAGTTTTGAGGGAGGTTTAACATTAATAATCAAGATAAAGAGAAAATAGGAAGTTTCTCAAAAGATGTAAAAATATCGAGCGAATCTTCAACTGTGAATGTAATGGTTACCGAAAATTCTTATCAAATACTGTGGTTGTTGTTATTTTTCTATTTAATAGAACTGATCTGGTAGGGTTTTAGTTTGTGTAGATTTCTATGCAATTTCTATGTATTGCTCATCAATCCCTGCAGTGAGGGTATGTATTGCTCCATAACTGTTTGACAAAATGTCTCTAACTCATGATGCTGAGTTAATCTTTTTTACAAGTCTATAAATTTTTGTTTTTTACAACTCTTATGTATGGCTAAATTCAGTTCATTTTTTCACAACGCATTACACTTCCAAGTTATCTGATGGCTTCTAATTCGTGAACGATGGCCTGATGAGTGGTGCCAGTATTACATGCAGCAAAAGAAAGCAAAACCGTGTTGTTTCCTCCTCGCACACACAAACTACTAGCTAAATTTTTGTTCTTTGCCCTTCTTGTGTTGCTACCATTCCCTACCAGTTGAATGTAAAATTTAATAAAACCAACATTTTGCAACTTGTAAGCACCACCAAAATTTCAAAACGAAACTAGCATTATCAACACACAAAACTTCAAATGAACAACTATTGAAACTACGTTACGCATTTTACTGTTATGGACCCATTAGGTACACTTGCATCATTGGTTGAAGAATTCTTGCTACTGGGTTTCCATGTACTTTTATATGTCGTACTTCGTGGTCTTCCTTTCCGTTTGTTACGTTTTGGATCAAGTACACCCACTCCATCTGCATCCATGTCTTCTTCATGCAAATCTTTTTCTTTCCTGCTATTTTCTATCACATCTGCTTCTTCCCCTTCTTTATTCTCGTTGGTGGAAAGACTTTTTGGTTCATTCACCCTAATAACTGCTCTATCAAATAGATCAATTTGATTCCTTACATGGACGCTAATATACCGATTACAACGAAAAAAATCTTGAATCATCAGGGTTTAGTGGATGATTATGAACCAACTCAACCTTGCCGATCACATACCCAACTAAAGTATTATCGCATTTACCCGCTCGAGCACATGTAAATGTTATTATCTCTCCTAGAATGTTCTTCTTAACTGAGCTTTTCATAACAGAAAATCCAGTTTGTTGTGCAAATTTTTTATAGAACTCATATGCATCAGTTGTACTTTTAAATTTCATACCAAGCTGGGGCTCTTTTGGTCCAACTCCATCTTCATCTCCTTTGGTAGCGATGCAATCAGACTTGTCGCAGAAGTTCTCCTAACACAATGAAACATTATATTAAATACAGTAGAGACGTATTCATATCAAAAACTTTTTTTTCATATCTCAGACATTTTTTCAAACAGTTAGTGAGCAAGACACAATTTATACTTAACATGAACGATTTTTGAATTGAATTACATAAATCCTAACAATTCTTGCAAAATCTAATACCCAAATAGAAAAATTTGCATTAAATTATCTACATCTTAATGAGAATTTTGACTCACCTTTCCTTTTGCCTTCGAAGATTCTTCATTTAGGATCACCATTAGTTAATTATCAATGATTCGAGTAACTTTTATCTTCTATACAGTTCGTGAGCATGAAATGAAGTTTCACTAAAAAATGAATCAGAAGAAAGTGGACTTAAAATGAAAAATAACAATTCACATTTCAAAAATCATGGATTTCCCGCGCAAAACATTTGATTTCCACCAAAATTTTGGTCAAACGAGGTTAAATTTGAAGAATGACGTGTTTTCTGTTTTTTCTGCCAGGCTGTTTCGCCACGTCATATGGGCACTGAGTGGGGTGTTGAGCAGGGCTTAGAATAGCATTTCCGGTTTAGCTAACAAACTGGCAAATGGTAATAAGCTCCAAACTTTCTTCCATCTGGTAGTTGTTTTCTTAACTCCCCATTCCCAAAGATTAGTCTTCACGTCACCAGAAAAACTCTATTTAATGTCGAAACTATCAAGAAAATTTGACCAAATACAAGTCACAGTGTTACAGTGAAGGAACAAATGTTCATTTGTCTCTGCACACTGACCGCAAAACAAACAATTTGAGTCTTGAACTAGACCAGCTATGTGCAAAATATCTAGAGTTCGTGTACCTCTATAACATAAAGTCCAGACAAGGAAATAAACCTTTAAAGGCACTTTAGAATTCCATAATTGTTTATCTGGAAATCTCAACAGACCATCAACTTCCAAGGCATTATATGCATTTGAAACTGTGAAAGAATCTCCATACCTCCATTTCCCGATATCATCAAGAGCATTCACAGGAGGTTCACCAATAAGCTGTAGCAAATTAGCCACCTGAAAAATTTCCTGATCCTTTAAATTTCTAGAAACTTTGAAGTCCCATGCTCCGGCAACAGAAACCACATCCTTCACAAGAGCATGTTTAATTTTCGCAATCTTAAATAGACTTGGGAACAAATTTTTGAGATTAGAATTTCTCACCCAAACATCTTCCCAAAAGAGAATTGAATTGCCACTTCTCACAGTAAGAATTGTGCTATCTTTAACAAAATCTCTAGCTTTGAGAATTCCTAACCAAAGATTGTTACAAACTGCTCTATTAATCTGTTTTGGAAACAAAGCATCAAACTCACCTCCAAACTTTTGATTAATGATTCTTCTCCAAAGAGCTTGTTTCTCAGACCCATATCTCCAAATCCACTTGGCATGTAAAGCTTTATTAACAATCTGCAACTTTTTTATGCCTACTCCCCTCTACATTTTGGTAGATTAACTTTTGTCCATGAAACCCAACTTCTTTTCTTCACAGTGTTTGTAGAACCCATAGAAATCTTCTCATTATTCTTTCCAGATATTTAACCACTGAAACTGGCATTTGAAACATGGATAAATAGTAAATTGGTAAGCTAGCAAGCACACTTTGAATCATTATGATCCTCTGACCTTTAGATAGGTAAGTCTTTTTCCAAGCTGCTAATTTCTGCTGCACTCTTAGAATAATCTCAGACCAAACAAACTTACTTTTAGACTTTCTGCCAGTTGGAATACCAAGATAATTCATGGGAAGAGAAGAACTAGAACAACCAAAAATATCTGCACAAACATCTCCATTGTGCAAATGACCAAGACCAACAATAGTACTCTTCTTGTAATTCACTTCTAGACCAGATATCATCTCAAAAGTTGTTAAGATATGTTTCATATTTTGAATCTGCACTTCATCATCTTTGAGAAAAACAATAAGGTCATCAGCAAATTGTAAATGGCTGATTATAGTTCCTTGTTGGGAGACCTTGAAACCGGTAATCAAATCATCAGCAGCAGCTTTCTTGGACATCAGAGATAAGACTTCAGCCACCAAAATGAAAAGAAAAGGAGAAATTGGATCACCCTGTCTGATCCCTTTTTGACTTTTGAATAAGTCAGTTGCTTCACCCTTTAGAAGCACTGCAAATCTTGGGTTTGTAATGCACCATCTGATCCAGCTCCTCCACTTCATACCAAAACCAAACCTTGCTAGAGTAATATCAATGCAATTCCAGTTCAAACTATCAAAAGCTTTCTCAAAATCAACTTTACAAAGCAAACCAGTTTCCTACATTCTCAATTTTGAATCAATAAGCTCAAAAGCTATTAAAATATCATCTTGAATTTGCCTACCATGAACAAAAGATCCCTGAAATTCTGAGATTATAGAAGGGAAAACTAACTTCATTCTCTCAGCCAACATTTTGGAAATGATCTTATAAACACTGGCAATTAAGCTTATTGGTCTAAAATTGTGCAGATTCATAGCCCCGTTACATTTTGGAATTAGAGTAATGTTGGTACAATTAATTCTCAAATCCAACTTACTTGATGTCTCAAATTCCTTCACCACCTGCATCAGCTCATTTTTGATTATATCCCAAGCATACTTGTAGAATTCCATAGTAAAACCATCTGGTCCTGGACTTTTGTTAGTGACAAAATGGTCCACCATCTTCTTGACCTCATCTTCTGAGAAATGAGTTTCCAGATGAATATTATCTTTTACATAAATCTTAGGAACCTCAAGATTGTCAAAACAAGGTCTAATATTGTGACTTTCAGAGAATAATGAAGAATAGAAAGATTTAGTTTCATCAGCAATTCTTTTTTTGTTACGATAACATTTATGATTGGTATGGATGCAGAATTTTAAATGGGCAGGTGTGAGTTTAATGTATATTGAATTTTGGGGATTTTGAGGGAGTGTGAGAGAGTGTAGGGAGTTTGAGAGAGTTTGGTGTTTTGAGTTTAGGGAATTTGGGGAAGTGTGGGAATTTTGAGAGAGTTTATTAGAGGGAGCTCGGGAGAGTTTAGGTAGTTTGAGAGAGTTCACTCCTAACTCATTCTCTTTAAGTAAAAACAGAAACAAATCCTCATTTGCAAGTAAAAATGATCTTTAATCAAAAGAAAATAAAAAAATAAAAATGATCCTATCTCCAAATCCATAGTATGTTATTGTTGTGCAACGGGATAATTTGTTTTCATTTTAACGGTCTCCATACAATTCTAACTCCCTTAGTTCACGAACATTATCTCACATATCATCTGTTATATTCTCCATGCATTAGCTTCTTGACGTTGATGTTCTTGAGTTTGTGTTAAAACTTCGTCGTCATTTTCAAGCGTTGATGATGATGGTTGGTTATCTTCCTCTTCCTAGACTGGAAACTCATCTGAACGACATCCTTTTCGCAAGAAGTTGTGTAAGCCTGCACAAGCTGTCGCTATCTTCGCTTGCACTTGATACATAAATGGAGGTTAAAACTTAAAGATCAGGAAATGAGACTTCAAAACACCAAACAATCTTTCAGCGACATTCCTCAAAGAAGCATAGAGCAAGTTAAATAATTTTTCAGCCTTTTTCGCATGATTACCCGTACCAGTAAATTCTTGCAAATGATAACGTCGGTCACGAGATGGTGTTAAAACAATATCGTCAGTTTGCAAACCCACCATCCCCAAGTAATATTTACCTGAATAAAATACAAAAACAAAAACAAAACAAAAACAAAAAAAAAAACTTCGTCATGTAGAACCCAGATATAACTTAACCAAAAAATCAAAACTTCACATTAGATAAAAGTAAAATTACCTTGCGGTATTTTCGGTCCATTTCTTTTCGTCAGTGCGTCGTTAAGTATTTTCGAATCATGAGAAGACCATGTCCATTATATGGTGTGACAGAAAATATCAACATCTAGATAATCGAAAAACTGACTGAAACTCAAAAAATTCTAACACGAGAATCAAAATAATAAATATTAAAGAAAACCCTAAATCCTAAACCCTATTTATTATAAAATATATATATATATATATATATATATATACGCATAAGTTTTTTTCATCATTTTTAGTACAAATATAAAACAAACAAAACTGTATTGAAATGTAGAAGTTTATGTGATTCTAACACAAATTCTTTATCAGCAACATATCTCAATATTTAAATAATACATGAAACTATTCTTCCTTTATAATTATCAAACTGGAATCCATTTTTGAAATACATAAAGTTGGAAGTGATGTCCATATAACTTATGCATGAGCTTTTCATTGCAGCTTCAGCCTTATCCTAGTACTGGTCAAAGTTGAAGTTAGTTGGTTTCGTAAGCTTCTTAGTCAAAAGAGCTCTACATAACCTAAAGTTCCTAACCATAGCACATTGTTTATGGCAGAATCGCATATAACTAGTGACCAAACAAACATATTGAAAAGACGAGGATACCCAAATATACCTCTATCTAAAACTTTTCCACCTATAAGTCCTTTCTCCGAAAGTGATTGTCTATGGACTGAGTCGAGACAATACAACTAATTGGTTCACACTTCGTGTGATCGTCTATGGATACGAGATCGAGACAATACGACAACAAGATAACTTTTGTGATTGATTATGGATACAAGATCGAGAAATACAACAACGAAGTCTGTTTACATGATAAATGGTTCGGACTTAACCAAATACAATAGGATTACTATCAAGTAAATAGGAATTAACATTTTTGTAATTTACTTTAAATTATAATAACAACAATTATAATTTCGGACAATAAAAGTAAATGACACAGCAAGATTTTGTTGAGGAGGAAACCGCAAATGCAGAAAAACCCCGGGACCTTGCCCAAAATTGAATACTCTCAGGATTAAGCCGCTATACAAAATCAAACCAAGTTCGCATAGTTGAGACCAAGCAACTAAACCTATAGTTCACCTAGTTCCGTCTGTATTCCCACGCCTCCGACTTGTAATAAGTCACGTACTTGGAACAATTCCTTTGGTTCGTATTCCAAACAGTAAAGGAACAACAAATCTATTCGGTAACAACTCTTTTCAACCAAGTGATATGAGTTCGACAAAAGGCTCTTCCGTTTATCCCAATAAACTCCTTTGTCAGGTACTTAGATCTATCTAATAATAACTACCAAAGTAATTATCAAGATTTTGCAATCAATACTTTGAATCACAAAGAATTGTATTGATGACGATCTAATCAACTAATCAATCCAATCTACCACAAGGATAAACCGATTATAGTTGGATCCTCTTTACCCATAACAAGTATTGTGCATACCAAGATTATGAACCCAAATCAGAAATCTTCTTCGTCTTCAAATCTTCTTAGATCTTCAATAAACACCTGCACACAATCAACTTGAATCTCTTGTGATCAATCACACACAGAATGGAGTCTGTTAACAATGGATTATCACAAGACGTCTTTAGATCTACAAACAGTCTAAGATCCATGTTGAAACTTCGATCTAGTTTGAGTAAATCTTATATCAGAAGATAAGATTCTCAAGCATCAGCAAACTAGGTGCAATCAAAGTTCAACAACCGTTAGTCAATCAAATCAATCGAAAACTAATAATAAACCGCAATTGTCTAGTTTCCCACCAACGGTACTAATAGAGCTTCTCAATCTCAAAGAAATCTTTAAACTGAGTGGCCCTAAGAGATTTCGCCTAATTAGGTTACTTTCCTCTCCGAATAGGCGGCTCCACCAGTAACAACACAACTAGGTAGTTTTGCTGGCTCTGAGGATTAGTTTGCTCAAAATGCAAACTTTGATATTTATAGACCAAGGAAGTTTGGACTCCAAGGAATTTCCAAAACCGAAAATATTCTCAACATATGCAATATATTTCCAAATTCGGTTTCCATAATTCCTGGAAATGTTTTGTCCAAATAATGACCGAAATCTCTTAGAAAATCTCCAACTGGTAAATGCACATTACTAATTTTTACTTTTCCAAATATAAAATTAAAAAACTTAATTAAAAGATTCTCAATTTATTTTCGATCCGGGATTCTTCCTTTAGATATTAAGGAATATCTTTGAACAATAAAAGATAAGCGTTATTGCACATGTTCAAAGTATGTCTACATCTTTACTTTGTAAGTCCTCTTTCATACTTACACTCTTGGAATCGATTTGCCACACTTCCAAACAAGTTTAGAATTGGTTCATCTGACTTCTAAGAACTATGTGATTGATCAAGAACTCTCAATCACCAAACATGGTTTTCATGGTTCTACCAAAAAAAGTTTCGATTCTACCTCCATGTGGGTACCGGAATTAGTCACGCTAGTTACCAAAACTTGGTTGACTAGGTACTAGGATCGGTTCCCACATATATATGGTATCTAACTTGTATTTGTTTCACATGTCCATAGGATCGGTTCCCAATGTCTAAAAACGTGTTGCCCATGTTCATAGGATCGGTTCCGATATCTAGAAACTTGTTGCACCTCTTACAAGGATCGATTCCCATCTTTTGATCAGTTGCACCTCTTACTAGGATCGGTTCCCCTTTTCCTAGAGTTGGTCATACCAATTACAACAAATCGATCATACCATCTTAGGTGATTACTTAAGATCGGTTTCACTAATAAAAGTCATACCGATACAAAAGTCAGGCCTTGTGAATATTTTTACCAAGAACATAAGCAAGTCATGAGCGGTTATACTAATCACACATATTGGTAGTTCAAAATATTTGCAATTAATAACAATACCAATAAGCCTAGCGATTTTCTTTTCTATTCACAAAACAAGTTCATGAATTTACTTCCTTTAAACGAATGTAAAACATTGTTTCCTATGATGAAATATTCACCTCATACCCATACATAATCACACTAGCATTAAAACGATTATGTCGATGTCTTATATACGAAGTTCAAGAGATAAGCATTATACTTCGTATTGTATTCCTTAATACACGTCTAACTAGATTATAATCATTCATAGCTTCGCAGTTTTGTTTTCTATATGCACGACTTGAAAGATATGTTAGGGAATGAAACAGTTCAAGTCAAATATTACTAACCTCAAGTGGAAGGATGATATCGTCGTTGTAGCTCCTTACTTTTTCACATTCTTCAAGTCTTCACGTAATACTTGTAATGTTTCATATCCTAATACTTTCAAGCTAACCTATATGAAGTTGACTCTAGTATATAATCAAGCGACTCTTTAAATGAGTTTTGGTTCACTAAAATATGACAACCAAACTTGACATACCAACGCTTGGTGGGTTCAACCGAGCTATGCTCTAACACATATATAATGTTGTTCTACTTTCACAGTGTGTATCTGACATTCACATGTTAACTCATACACAAAAAATCCCTTAATTTTCACAGCACTTGCCTCTACTTTAAAGGTGGTTTATATTCAGAAGTTTCAGTGTACACCATTGGACATACAAGCATATAGGGGAGGATGTCTCTTTCGTTTTGTTCATCTGGTGAATTGGAACTAAACTATGGTCTCTTTAATTTCTCTGCAGGTAGGGGAGGATGTAAATCTCATGCACAAAAAAATGTGGGTGGCCACCGATATCCCAGCAACAACAACACCAGCGGAGCATCGCAAGCAAGACTGAAAGTGAAACTAAACTTGGTATTTTATATTTCTATCACTGTATTTCTTGTAATATCTCTGTTTAGTGTTTCGCGTTCATGAGAAACCAAGGATTGTTCCGTTAACAAAGATTAGAAAAATAAACTTTTTCCTATGATTATTGTCGGTACGTTTTGTTTCTCTTGCCTACATAGATCATTTATAGACAACACTATGAACATGAGAATGTGTACATCCTAGAGAATAGCCTTTAAAAAGGAACCACATTGTATATAAGCAATGTAAAAGGTTGTGTACCGTCCTATAGTTGGTGAAGACACATTATATACCCTCTTCAAATCTCATAATAACCATTCCCTTATTTCCCAATAGGATTTGTTAGTAAGCCTAAGAAATAATAATCCATTTTTCAGTGAAATCTACTACTAAAACTTCATGAACTTTATCTTCATGTCATTTCGGGGTTCTACAATATGAGTACTTGAGTTGAAGTAATCCGTACCTGAATTTTCACACCGTTGGACATACAGACATATACATATGATAGAACGACTGTCGTCATGCCAAAAATAAAAGGTATTTGAAGCATAAGAAAAGTGGTTACCTATAACATTCCACGGTAAGATATCAACTGATAAAGCTGACAACCATTGTGCTTTTGATAATATTAACAATCAGGTTATAAATTCACCTACTGGCTTGGCCATTTATCCCCGACTGTTACGAGTTTTAAGAGTTTAAGAAAAATCTAAACAATCAAGTCGGTTAGTTGTTTGAGAACATAAAGTAGCTAGTGAAAGATCAAATTGCGAAGACATATCATGTACTGGTGGTTGAAGTGGTGGATATGTGCTTGCGTTGCTTATAATACTTACCCATGTTAAACAAATGAAATAGTTGTACCACTTAGTCGGTATTTTACTAGGAATTGGTATGCAGGAATTTTCATAACGGGGGATGAGATTTAGTTGGAATTTTTGGAACATCCATGCTTGTCCCATAATACAAAGAACTATTTTTAACCACTAGTATCAAAAATTATGGTGTCATCATCGATCATATGGATTCGTAGAATATGCGTTACGATTATAAAGAAACATGAAACCACAACTAAATTCTGAGGTGCAATTCTTGGTGGTTTAAACTTCATTGAAGCTTTAAACTGCTCAAGTTGTAGCAAGAGAAAAGTTGTTGAATTCGAAACCACATAGGAAATTGTGGTCTTATATCTACTATGTTCCCAAAAGTTATGGCAATTAGGTGATGATGATGATGAACAAACGAGGGATTCTAAGAGAGTTTCTCGATCAGAAAACAATACATATCCGTCAGTTTATCAAAAACAAAATGTACACAGATCTATCAAGCAACGTTATCAATCCTTTAACAAGTTCATTGTCATATAACAATATAGATCTATCAAGCAACGTTATCAGTCAATACATAACTGTAATCACAATCAAAAGTTAAAATAAATACCCATAAAAAACAAACCATCATGGCGATCAAAGAAAAAAAAAGATGAAAAAGCATACCTGAAAGCTGGAGTGTTTTCTTCTTTCTCCTATGTTTTTCTCTGACCAAACTCCCTCCCAAATATCTACTCTTTTGAGAGATTTATAGTGGGAAAAAATACACTGTAAACTCCCCAGAACTCCCCAAAACAACCAACTCCCTAGCATTCTATGGTTTTACCACTAACAGGGAGTTCAAGATGAAAAAGCGGGGGTATAACAACCACTAATAATTCGTTCGGCAATCTGTATGGACTAAACTCTAATATAATTCCGAGAGCACCAACTTAAAAGCGAGACTAAATCAAGAAATATATCAAAGAGTTTTTATCTCTTTCTCAATACCATCAACAAATTGAACAGATAGAAATCCATGAGCCTTATTGATATGAGAAATAACTTGGACGGTACCAAAGGCCAATGCCCAAGTGTCAATCAAGTTCTATCCAACAATCGAGGTCGGATTTATCAATTGATTGAACTACGCACAACCTGTGATATTTCAATTATATAAACAAATATAATGCGGAAAATAAATAACACAGACACCAGAAATTTTGTTAACGAGAAAACCGCAAATGCAGAAAAACCCCGTGACCTAGTCCAGATTTGAACACCACACTGTATTAAGCCGCTACAGACACTAGCCTACTACAACTTAACTTCGGACTGGAATGTAGTTGAGCCCTAACCAAGTCTCATACCGATTAAGGTACAGTCGCGTTCCTTACTCCTCTAGAACCACGTCGGATTCTGTGTACTTGATTCCCTTAACTGATCTCATCCACAAGTAAGAGTTGCTACGACCCAAAGTCGAAGACTTATAAATAAATCTATCTCCACATATATGTCTATCCTTTATTCTGTTTGTTCCGTCTTTTGATACAAAGATCAAGGTGAACAGGAACCAACTAATAATCTAGTATTATACTCCCAAAGAGCAGCCTAGAAATATTAGTCACCTCACAATAACCTAACTGATTAACAGAAGAAGTTATTGCAGAATCAAAAAAGTCTGAGACGAAGAACTTTTGTGATTACTTTTTATATCTTACCTATCGGAGATAAATCTCGAGTAAATATTAGAGAAGAAAAAACTCAATATGCTAGAACTAGTAAGATTAGAATACGCAACTACAGAGAAAATAGTTGGATCTGGCTTCACGAATCCCAAATGAAGTCTTCAAGTAGTTAACCTAATAATGGTTTTGGAAAACCTAAGTTAAAGGAGAATCGACTCTAGTTTGCAACTTGGACACAAGGAAGTGTCGAGATTAGGTTTTCCAGTTGCTAGAGTTCTCCCTTATATATCCTTTCAATCATGGTTGCTTACAATCAAAGCTAAGATATCTTAGTAACAAAGCATTCAATATTCACCGTTAGATGAACTCCTGATTTAAGATTCAAGCTAAGTCTGCTTAGAAACTAAGCAATTAATCTCCACCGTTAGATGGTCTTAGCTTGTTACACATAAATGAAATATACTTATTTTTAGATACAGGTAACCGTACCTAAACATGTATATTGTGTTGTCTCAATAAAAGTTAACCGAAGTTAGCCATATGAACACTTTTGACTTAGTCGTATTCATCTAACAATTATAGATCAAATATGATGATCAATCAATCATGATAGATAATCATATGAATCTAATTGTGCTTCAATAGAGTTGTTCAATTGTTCACTATCTCATATAAATATTCATGAACAACTTGAAATGAAATCGGTGTGATTCGTAATCGTACAACGTACTTATACAAGAATCAATTCATGAACATTAAGCCAGGGTTTCCAAAGTTAATTTGCATTTCTTAAATCATAAATGTTTTAGTTCATGAGTATGAGAATCATACATTACCGATTTTAGAACTTAACCATTGTGTTCGCAATGGGTATGCGAACAACAGCTCCATACCTTGGCAAGTCGTTCGCAAACCCGGTTCGAGAACAACCGTTCCAGACCCAACTCAAGTAAACATGTTTTCATACTAGGTACGCAAACAAGAGTTCCGGACCTGAATCATCACAATACAGTTTGCATACTGGGTATGCATACCGTGTTGTATCCAGACATGGGTAATCGTTCTAAACTCTCATTTCAATCATTAAAACATCCTTATAAGACGACAATGGTAATCTCACACATACTATTAGCTTCAAGTAATTTTCAAGTGATCGAATGATCAATACGAAACTTCCCGAGCTAACATCAAATGACTGTCTCACACAAATCATATAAGATGTTCAAGGTAATTGTTACATGATCATCTTTTGACTTAATATTTAGTTTCCAACAAATAAATTGTTTCCATCTAAACTCGTCAAGAATACGATGAACATAGCTAAAGCTAAAAGTTTCCAACATGTATTTCGATAAATAGATAAGCGAGATAAACTCGACTCGAAATATCAAATGTGTATAATGTAAAAGTCGATATAGTTATACGACTTAGTCTCATTAGAAGATCGAATAGAATAGAGTTCTAAGTGATAGATAAGTTTTAGTCTCTACATACCTTTTGTTGATAAAGTTCCTCCAAGCTCGTCAGTAGATCTTCTTCTTCAATTGGTGAACGCCGTGAAGTATAAAGCTCAATTACGCATTTCATCCTAATCCGAGACATAGCTATAAGTAGACTAGAAATCAAATATATAGTTTTGATCAACTAAACTTGAAAAACAAGCTTGAGATAGCAACGCTTGCGAGTTCAACCGAACAGTGCTCTAACAATCCCCCCCTTTGTCAATTTTTGTGACAAAACTAACAATACATATGGATTACAAAATAAATTAACTCTATAGCTTCTCATCCATCATGCTTGATTTCCTTGGCTCTTGAACTTTCGTTGAACTCTTCGTTACTCCAAGTACTCAAGAGATTCTGAACGTGTTCAACTCAGCATCATTGTTGTTGAAGATCCGTAGCCATAACAATAAGAAAACAGATGTTCTCAATCATTGTTATACAATGTCATAGTATTATTACAAAGAATCAAAGTCCGATTTTATCATAAATTTGAAATAATACTATGGTGATGTGTATCACTCCTCCTTAGTCAATACTTCCATCTTACAATGAAAACCACCCCCTTACATAATGATCCGTAAACCATATGTATGTAGTGTGAACTACCAAATAATCCTCCCCCTTTTTGTCAATATAAATTGGAAAAGGTACGAAAACTACGGGATCATAATGAAAATTTCAAAAATATAATTCATGACTAAAAGAGAACATATCAACTTTGTTTCGATGATCTCACATAGTCGAAACTTAGTGTATGCATCAAGGAGTTTATAAAGATACAGGAAAATTCC